>NC_056726.1:1138034881-1138192381 GCF_019279795.1 Protopterus annectens | reverse complement strand
AGTGAACAAATGATCTACATATGTAACTTCTGGTTTTCTGAATTTGCACTTTAGAGGATTACGATTTAAGTTCACCTTATTTGTTCTGTTTAGACCTCTCTTAAGGTTTCTGTCATGCTCTGCTTCACCATTGCCTTCAACCAATAAATCATCTACAACTATGGCACAAGAATAACCTGAAAAAATTGTCTCCATTGCATGATGAAAGACTTCACTTGCAGATTTTATTCCCAATGGCATCTTGAGGAATCTATATCTTTCAAATGGGTTACTAAATGTAGTCAGTAATGAAGATTTGCGATCAAGCATTACTTGCCAAAATCAACTTTTTGCATCCAAGACAGAAAAAACAGTGGCATTTGATATTAGAGCAAGCAATCTCTTTGACTGTACACATAGGATGATGCAGTCTCTTTAATGCTTTGTTCAAATCTCTTGGGTCAATGCATATTCTGATTTCATCTGAACCTTTTTTTATGAGTGGCTACCATGAACGGCACCCATTCAGTAGATTCTGCAAATGGACAAATTACACCTTGCTGCACCATTTTATCCAACTGAGCTTTGACTTTATTCTGCACAGCTATCAGAATTTTTCTTGCTGGTCTAACTACTGGACTGACCTCTGGGTCTAACTTCATAGAATACACAACTGGAAGCTTGCCTAACTTGTTATCGAAAACATCAGTATACCCTGAAAAAATAATATCACTAAAACTGGAACAAGTACATGTGCTTATCTGATGAACTTCTTTGATAAAAGAAAGCAGATTAATTTTCAAACTGTCTCTGAGACCCAATAATGACTGCACAGTTCTTCGAACTACATAGAATAATATGCTTTAACAGTTCTTGGCCACATAACATTAAAGGACTACTGAGCCTTCAGTTTGAATTTCTTCACCTCCATAAGCAACAAGTTTCACACCACTGGCCACATTTAGTTGCTCTCCAGCTCTCAACTTAGCAAATGTGTCTGCTGACAATACATTACACTTTGAACCAGTGTCTACTTTGACCTAGGTGGATTTACCATTGATCTGGACCATATAAAATACGTCATTCTTTGCCAATAAATCTACTGAATCAATTTTTCATCAGTTACTGATACACCATCCACATAGAAAGTAGATTGCAACCATATTTGATCAATTTGCTTTTTCAAATGACCCTGCTTTATAACAGTGTGAGGTTTGCTTAATTTGCAAAACTTTTGAAAATACTTCTATTTTTTACACTTATGGCATTGCTGACCAAATGCTAAGCACTTTTCTCTTTAGACTCATGGTTGGCACCATAATTGTGACAGCTAACAATAAAGCTTGATTCACTCTTGTACTGCACTGAGCATGCTGTCTTTACTGAGCTAGTCTTAGAACTTACTGAAAGGCAATGGATTTTACCTGGAGAGCCTGCAGGGGTGGCAGGTGCTATGTGATTAGGCCTGCTTCTGCTAGTCACATGTATGCTGTCTACATTTGCTCTGGAGCCTGCTGAAACCACACTCTTATCACTTACAAACATACTTGTGTGCCTTTCTGTAACTTCATGGCTTTGACAAATCTCAGTAGCTTTGCTCAGTGTTAAATCACTGTCACAAAGCAAAATCTTTCTCACTGCAGCAATATTAATACTGCACAGAAGCCTGTCCTTTATAAACACATCTTTTAAATCACCAAACTTGCATGTTTTAGCTTTATTTCTCAGATCAGAAATATAAAGCTGCAAAAGTTTCTCCTTGCTTTTTATCTCTTGTGTAAAAGAAATGCCTCTTTAATGTAACATTAGTCTGGGTGTTACACATTTCTCTGAATTTGCACTTCAAACACTGGTGGTCTTCCCTTGATTTAACCTGTACAACAATATGATGATTTTCCCCTTCACATTGATATACTGCTGGTGCATATACAAATGAGCTCTCTCTTTCAATGACCTCTGACCCAGCTAAGTTTAGCAAAATGAATGCCCTGGTGGATGCATCTTTGTCAAAATAAGCTGTTTGTATGAATATATCATATTCTTGCTCAAATGATCTTCAGTTCTCTGCAATATTCTGATTAAATACAAATGAACCTGGTCTGTGAAATGCCTCTACCATATTAACACATACTAGTGAAGGCTTTTGCAAGTATGCATGAACACACACACTTATACATATGTCAGAAATGTATGTCAGTACTTGTAACTATGTCCACTAGCACAACAAAACTATGAATAATTGAACTTTGCAAAATAAGTTTCCCAGGCACAATAATAGTCTTGAAATCACTGTACTGTAAAAAGTTACTTCTCATCAGTGTAAGAAACATTTCAAATAACTGCACTGTGTGAATAAATTGGGCCGAAAAAGCTCAGAGTAAGAAACATTTCAAAGTAACTGCACTTTGCAAATAAACAGTGCACAGCACACTGAAAGTTCTCCAAAATGGCTGTACTTTGTTAAATAACTTTGTACAGTGCAAGAAACACTCCATAATGGTGGCTCTCTGCAAATAGACATACCCATCATAAGAAACTTTTTAAAACTTTTTAAATATAAACCCCTATGTCACTAGATGGATTGCAAACTGGCTCAGGGACAGAAACCACATGGTTAGAATTTCTGGAGCCATGTCAGACTCCAAACCAGTTACAAGTGGTGTCCCACAAGGCTCAGTCCTGGGACCTCTCTTGTTTGGTATATATTTCTCGGAGGTACAGGCCAACATGGAAGGACTGTGGCTGACCATGTTCGCAGATGACTGCAAACTGGGCGCCATAATCGACTCTCCAGCCGACACAAGCATCCTCCAAAAGGGCCTCATAGAAACAGACAACTGGTGCCAGAGCCATGGCCTCAAGCTAAATGCCAAAAAGTGTATAGTCATCCCCTTTGGCAAAAACAGTGCCCAGAATCACTGCACACAGCCACATGGACTCTCAACAGATGGTGTTTCTAACCTACGTCCACATGTCCGACGTCCAACTCCAACCAGATGTTCCAGTACAGACAATGTGCGGTTCAATAAAAACACTGTCTCAGCCCATCATCTGTCCACTGCATCAGTGAACCAATCTAGGGTGTCCCCAATGCAGTGGAGGCAGTCACAGATGTCAGACTGTGCTGCATCCATAACCCTAAGCATCCATCTGGTGGCATTCAGAATGTACCAGTAATAACGGCCACACAGGTACAAAACACACTCTCTAAAGCCAAGAATACAGCATCCATGGGACCAGATGACATCCTGGGCTGTGTACTACATGAACTACAATATGAACTGGCACCTCACCTAAGTGTCATGTTTAATCATAGCCTCGCCTCAGATTTCATGCCCACTGAGTGGCGCAGAGCTACAGTTATCCCAATCCACAAGGGGGGATCCACCTTGGATCCCAGAAACTACCGTCCCATCAGTCTGACAAGCCTTATCTGCAAGGCCATGGAGCGTATTATCATGGAACTTATAAACAAAGACATTGGCAACCTTCAAACACTGGACCCCACCCAGTTTGGGTTTGTGAAGGGCCGATCTTGTCTCCTGAACCTGATTGACTTCTTTGAATCAGTCTCCAGAGCCATGGACAAGGGTAAGGTGGCCCACACAGCCTATCTAGACCTTGCCAAGGCCTTTGACACCATCCCCCACTCTGGAATCATAGATAAACTTACTAAGTTGGGCATTAATCCCTATGTCACCCAATGGGTTGCTAAATGGCTTACTGATAGAACCCACACTGTAAAAGTAGCCGACTCCAAATCCAGCTCCAGACAAGTGACAAGTGGAGTACCTCAGCGTTCAGTCCTGGGGCCACTCTTGTTTGGCATCTACTTCTCTGAAGTACAGGTCAACACTAAGGGACTCTGGCTAACAAAGTTTGCAGATGACTGCAAACTGGGAGCCATTATTGAATCCCCAAATGATGTGGATACTCTACAAAAGGGCCTTACAGAAACAGATGCTTGGTGCCAGAGCCATGGGCTCAAGCTCAATGCCAAGAAATGTATTGTTATCCCCTTTGGGAAAAAACATGTATCCATGAATTACCATATAGGTGGCAGTACACTAAACACAGAATGTGTGATAAGAGACTTAGGGACACAGGTGGACAGTGGTCTCACCTCCAATAACCACATCGCCACAACAGTCAGGAAATCCTTCTATGTGGCACACCTCATCACGAAGGGCTTTTCATCCAGAAAGAAGGAGGTCATTGTCCCACTGTACTCATCCCTCATTAGACCCATTATAGAATACAACGCCCCATTTGGTATGTACCTCTCAAGACATCTGCAACAACTGGAAAGGCCTCAGAAATACCTCACTAAAAGAATCACAGGCCTAAAGCAGATGCCCTATGCTGACCGCCTTAAAAAACTCCAGCTATACTCTGTCGCATATCGTCTACTCAGAGGCGATCTCTGCTTAACATACAAGGCCATGTCAAACCCAGAGCTGTTGGACATGCTACACTTAAAGAAATCCCAATCCCTCAGAACTACACGCTCCAGGGATCTAAACCTTGTCATCACAATAAACAAAACATGCTGGAGGGATAGGTTCCTGACCCAGAGACTCCCCAGACTCTGGAATAGATTGCCCATACATGTCAAGCAGAGTGCCTCTTTGGACCTCTTCAAGAGGAACCTTGACAATTGGATGGGAGAAAGGAAATTCACCCCAGGGATCATGTCAGTCGCCCTGCTAGACAGGGGTCCAGGAAAGTAAATAATGTGGGAAGAAATAGCCAGGGAATTGTTATGGCTAGGCTTGTATAGGCCCTAGGGCTGATAGCCTAGTACCAACCTATGAACCTATGAACCTACCTGTGCCTCTATGATGACCCGAAACATGTGTCGAGTGACCCATGATGTGACACCTGCAACAGGTGAGCACCCCTGTCAATCTGCCTGTGTGGGACCTTACCAGCTGTCTGGCTATGTCCAGTGTCTACACTCACTTACACCATAGTTGCCACACAGTCTTGCTCAATGTTGCCACCCTCTGACTGTCCAATAGCTGTGGCATCTGGAGATTGGGTATGTGTGGGCATACTGACTGTGTGTGGTGACAATGGGGACAAAAGAGGAATGTTAACTTTTGGGACAGATTCAGCCCCGAACAACCCCATCTGTGCCTCAATATGGCCACCATCATCAGAGACCAATGAGACATTGTCATCAGGTTGGGAGGGGGACAGCCTCCAACCCCCCCCCCCGGTCACATGTGAAAACCAAGACAAAAGCAGTGCATTACTACATGCACTTTTATGTATGGTAATCCACACAGACTCATACAAATGAGGCTCCACAACTGCATTACCACTCTCACATCTTCTCATCTCTGTTCCCATGCACAACAGACAACCTCACACCAACAAACACAGACAAGTCAAGCCCTTTATAACATGCACGTCAGCCACATCCAGGTAAAGTTGCCAGTAGAATCTGCCTGTAAGGTATGAATTATGACACTATATTGATAGACCTACACACAGAACCCGGTACACCTATCATGAGAATGATATGCCAGTACTAGTGTCACTGCCTTAGGTATGTACCATCTACCTTTTGTGATTGAACAGGCATATTGGAGTAATTACCTCATGTATACTAGGCTGTATAGCCACTTATAAATATAAGTGCAGACATGTCAGTGGTTGTTCATATACACACCTGTGACTAACCAGTCTATGAACCATAGTTATCTGTTCCAAATGGAACATACAACTATTCTACTCTGGCTAAACACAACACCTGTACATATGGTATATATGATCCATACAAAACTGTATCAGACTTACCAGATACAGAGCCATAGACTTGGGCCACTCCTGATGGACCTATGAAAAGATGAGGGAGAGGTACTGTCAGCACCACCAAATGTAGCAGCACTACAAAGTAATATGTGCATATATCCACATATTCAGTACTTACTGTGATACTGGCTGTATTGATGACATTCTATGTGTGCACAACTGTGTGCAAACCCTTACTCTCCAACTCCTAATACAGATAGACCTAACACCTATGCACAGGTATGTAGAGCCTGTCACAATGACTGATACAGAATTACACTGGTAAACACAGTATGCTTACCTGGACTCTCCTGTGCTGTGGACACTGGCTCCCACCTCCATGATGTATAGTGTGATGGATGCTTGGGAGTTGTTGTGTGTTCCTAGGTTCACCAGGAATTCCTCTGTGGCTGTGAGTGGATGCCCTGTCACAGGCCCTCCACCGGTGGTGGCCACACGATCCCTGGAAACATCAGCTGCCCTTCATCGTGCTGCATTCAGCATGTCTGTGGCCCAGTGTCTGACCTGCTCATAGGTCCTGTCCTGTCAGCCAGTCTGATTGACATCAAGTACTAGGTCTGTCCACAATGCTGCATGCTGCTCCCGATTATGCCTCCCCTCAGAAAATAAGATCTGATGGTGCTGTCTCAGTCCATCAACTATCATGCCACTCTCTGCCTCTGAGCAGGGGCATGTCTTCGGTGGTACATGGTTACTGAAAGAGAACAAAAGGGGAATACATTACAGGACCAGATACGTGGATGTCCACCATGTACAGATCCAGCACAGTCATAATGGATTGCACTGTCGAACTGCTCCCTCACACGTCATACCCCACAGTCTGGCAACACTCTACGTGTGTGGATACCACCAAGATAGTAGCAATACTGTGGTAAGTCCCTGTGTGCCATAACAGATTCTGCTGTATGTTCTAACACCCAGCACTGCAGTCTACTGTGGTGTGTCCATTACGAGCAAACTCACAATAATATGTCATATGGCCACTGCCAGACAATTAACATTGTGCTATTACAACTATATAGGGACAGACCAGCAACACCAGTATGCCACAAAGACAGAAAACAATGCAAGCCCACTGTAGAATATGTTCCCTGTAGGCAAAATACCTCTTAACTATACAGATGTTGGCAGATTGTCAGGATGTTTGCCTCATAGTTTTGGTCATTTTCACACAAACTTGTGGATCTCTGACAAATACTTAAACACTGTCACTGAGTTTGGGCCTTTGTGTCCCCATAAATTATGGATTTGTCCTGGTTTCATGCTGTAACAGATGGACAGGTATGTTAGGCATAGCCATCAACCAAACAGAGACATATGTGAACAGAAAGAGGGACTTAGCCAGAGTACATTAGGGACATTCAGTGACACTTTTAATATGTTAGAACTATATATGTGAAATAGTGACTGAATGTGGGTGGTGAAGAACAGTACATCATTTGATGTTACAGGAGTGTACACCCTTACTCATTGTCACTATGTATTATGTGTAATCCACTAGCTTTCCTACAACAGCCAACCATTGTAGGAGGGACTGACAGGGACAGATCTGAGATGTGATTAAAATCAGGGGTAGTTGAGAGGCATGCCTGTAGGAGTAGGACAGCAGAGTATCACTGACATGTCATTACTGTAGATTTAAGACAGGATTACTGTAGTAATCTGTATTCCCCATACCTCCATCCTCCCATCCACATCATGTCATATGAAGAAATCTATTACATAACTGCTGGAGTGCAATACCCCTCTTTTGACCAATGCTTTTGGTATACTTTTGGAAATCTGCTCTCCACGTAAGTTAAGTCTCATACAGAGCTGTTCCCCATAAGCAGCTGCTTGCCTTTTTAAGGTACTGCTTATTAGCAAATAATTGCATCTGCACTAATCTGTGGCTTATAATTACTAATTGCAGCCAAAACAGCTGATTTGCAGTATCATTGGCAAATGACACACTACCACAGTGAAATATATAAGGCCTTCATGTAGACCTGGGCCCCTTTCTTAATTGTTAAGATGGACATCATTGAGGTGTGGATAGTACAATATCACAGTGGGTAGGTACCATAACTGTCAACTGTAGGGACTTATGGAGTATGTCCACAGTTTCACTTCATATGTGTGGTCAGTGTCCCATGACATAATGGTCATCTGGCAGGTCACAAGAAAACATTGTGGGTTGAGGTCGGTAAGGAAAGAGGCACACTTGAGTGTTAGCCCTCATACCAGTCAGAATATGCATTCTCATGCAATTGCTGTTATTCTATCAGCCTACTATCTTTGTAGGGGCAAACCATTACACATGCCCTGTCTGTGGGTCTTAGCACCCCCATTACATATGGCTGTGCCTGGATCCCTTGTTCTAGGGGATTGAGAGGTATGGTAGGTCTGTCGCAGTTACCTTTACATACAGCTGTGTATGCTACAGGCTGCAGCTGCTGCTGCAGCCTAGCACACATAGGGGGAATGTGGATACTTTGGAGGACAGCAAGCTGTATGTGTAACTGTGGTAGCTGTGTCAGCCATGTCATTATGGCAGAGCCAGGGTAAGGGTACCCTGTACAGTCCAATCGAGGCATGTGATTAAGGTATGTCTGTTATGCAATGGTACCAATGACAGAGTAGTAGGCAACATATAGTTAGGCTATGCAGATATGTGTAGTGTGTCCCTATATGCAGGCTTCTGACTTGCAAAAGTGGGTAGCAATTCATTAACTAGCAGTAAGTTATCTGGATTAGGATTGCATGACTCAGTCATTACTTGCTGTCTTCACAATAATGTAATTGAACTGTAAGACTAAACTGGATTTGAACCCAGGACTGTGTGTGGCATAATGTACTACTTGAAAGGCATTTCACAGACTGCACCACTGAGTTCCTGCATAAACATTTGTATTTGCAAAATATATGTGCACATATGCAGTCTGTGAGAAACATTTCTACACCCATCAATATGTGCATGGCTTTATATGGTTGTATTTCTGCACCAGGGACCCAGTTGTACATGTACTTTGCCATTGCTGCCTTAGCAGATATCTTTCCACATGTTGCTGATAACAGGTCATATATGCCTGCTATCACAGGCCTCACTTACATCCAGTATCACATCTGTGGCTGTCTGCTGGTGTATTATTACCCCAGAGTCCAAGTTACACTCCCATTTTTTCATTAGTTTTTACTTCAGTTACATGCCTAATGAGTGTAACGGGCAATCAGTATGATTTTATGGAAAAACCTGTTTAATGTCAAATCTGTGTGATGTGGTGGGTTAATGCAGTGGGCTGTAGATGCTAGCGGCCAGGGTTTGAAACTTGACAGAGGTGTTAATTTTGTACATGTGTGTAACGTAAAAAAAAGCACATTTCCAATAAAGCTCATTTAAGCTTAGCTAAGCGAAGCGGTGCAGTGTGCCTCACCACGGTGCTTCGCTTAGCTCCGTGCAAACCCATGCTAAAAAAATATAAAGAAAAGAAAAAGGGTGTGATAGGAAAGTAGTGAAATGGGGGAAATAGGAGGAAAAACATAGTGAAAGGCAGTTAGTGATGTGCAGGAAGGGTGTAGGAAAGAACCATAGCTATCCATATCATGTACAGAAACAGCTGTGCATTTTCACAGAATTTGTCAGTGAATTAGTATTCTCAATCCCCAAAGAGAATGGTGAAGACAACATACTGTGTTGTTAAGCCAATTAGATCAGATTAGTGCTGCCCAGTGGACACATGTGCAACATGGGTTGCTATGCATGGGGCAATATTTTTTTTGGGACAGGCCCATTTCTAAGGTGAGAGTGAAATGTAGGGGAAGGGACATAGATGTGGGGAGGTAAGTTGGGTAGCAGAAGATGTGTTTACAGACAGACAAGACAGACAGGATAGCAAACAGGGGCAGTGTGTGATACATGAGGTGGTAAACACCTTGGATGTTTAGGGTGTTGTGGAACCAAGTTGTATGTGCCTCCAGATGGCAGCAGTGTGACTCACACCCCCACCCATGGGACAGTTGACACTGCTCCTTCACTGGCCCAAAGGTGGATGCACTGGAGGCTGGGTGCCAGGGTGAGCCTGCCCCACCAGGTTGGTCAGCATGCTCTCAAGCTGTTGCAGACGGCATTCATAGCTCTGGTGAACAATCCTGTGCACCATGACTCTGCAGTTGATCCTGAGTGACTTCAGCCTTTCCTCCACCACTCCCAGGGGGAGGCCAGGTCCTGTCAATTGAGGCAGTTGCACCCAACACCGCAGGTGGTGCAGGGGCATTGGAGAGGGCACCACTGGCCTGGGTCCCAGACATACTTCTCAACCTCTTAGTGCAAGAAATCTGGACAAAGCCCAACAAAATGGGGGGACAAAGGCCCAAGAATAGAAGCCTATTTTAAATATTGCTCTTATAAACTTAGAACATTGTTAGAATAACAGGATGTGTGTTAGAATGCATTTTCTGAAAGATATGAAGTCTGAAACTCAAATGTATGCCATTACTTAGTGACTTCAGTCCTCAGATCTTCCCAGTGATTTAGGAGAAAACCACAAATTTTATGAGGAACAGACCAAAAATAAGAGCCACAATTCTGGACATTCTGCAAAAATCCGGACAGTTGAGAGGTATGGTCCCAGACATGCTAGGATCCAGTGCCATGGCCAGTTGAGGCAAAATAAGTGGATAATCAGGAAATGGCCTACCCCAATGTGCTGTGGTAATGGAGGTATAGCAATAAGTATAGGTTAGTTATTAACAAAACAATTTTAGCAACCAAAGCATGGCAGAACATTGGAAATAACGCAATTACATATCAATGCATATTATGTGAAACACAACAATAAATATCAGAACAGTCAGGATAACTGCATGCCAGTAACAGTTACAGCATAAGGTCAACAAAATAGATAATTTAACAATAAATATTAATATGCATCTATTAAAATACATAACAATAATAAAATACACACCCCAAAACACAGTTAATGTAACGTGTTAATAGTAAACTATAAACAATGAATAATAGTAATAAATAAATGAAGAGAAGGGGTGGGGAGAGAGAGAAAATCAGTCTGTTAGTAACACTGAGGTCTACTTCCTTGATAACAGTACTACTACTATCTATCTATCTATCTATCTATCTATCTATCTATCTATCTATCTATCTGTACGGGTCTGTATTTCTTTATGTTTACAGTGAGGGCAAGTCTCCTGTAGCTGATGTAGCACATACATACCTCTCAAGCTATATACATGGGACACTGTGGACCAATCTGTAACAACTGTGGTTACACACCAACACAGAGCACTTGCACATCAGGTGAACCTATATAACTACCAAGGTGTTCTGTGGGCTAAAATGGTGATACTTTGCAATCTAGGTACCATGGTATTTCTGTAACAGGCAGATTATGCACTATTAATTGCATAACATGAAATTATGACACGTGTGACATGTATGTGTACAGCAGAGACACTAAACAGTAGTCATGCCTTGGTTGGCAGGCATGGGAATAGAACCCAGTAGCAGTAACTGAGACTGCAGCAAGTTTTAACAGACATGCTTGGCATATAGCCATACCAGGATTACACATATTATTTTTCTCTGCACATTGCTGATTTTTCACATTCTTTCTAATGTTATTAACAGTCTGGAAAATCTAAACACACAATTATCTATTAATAATATGGGCTACCTCACCCATTTACCAGTATTTCCTGTGGAGAGAGAGAATTTGTGAACATTATATGACTGCTACTGTAATGTTTATTGGTAAATAGCACTGGATTCCAACTCTGTTCTATGTGTGGCAAAATGTACAATATACAGAGCATTTAGCAAACTGAGCTAATGAGTCACTGCTGATTACTGACTGACTGATATTTGCCTAGAGCTCACTGGGAACCAAAATATGACCTGGTAGTACTACGACAGTGTTATACTAGACTGCAGTGACAGTAGAACACACATGCATGAAATGCAAAGGGAGAGAGAGTTTGGCATAATGATTAAATTCTTCACCTTAGAGACATGAAGTACAGGGACAGATTCAGATCTCAGGCTATTGGTTAGACAAGAATAATGCAGATAGTAGGTCCACTATATATTAGTGTAACAATGCTGGAGTACACAGTTTATTGTTTGTGGGTTGAAATATCTGCAAAGTCAGCAAACAATATCAGATCATGGAATGAGCTACCTCACCCATATACCTTGATTACCTGATGTTTGTGGATGACAGCATATTATGTGAACAATATTGGCCTAGAGACAGCCTTGAACTGTAGTATGTGTGTTAAACAATACAACTGGCAGCCATTAAATGTGCATTCTACAGCTATTATAGTGTTATACTTGACTGCAGCACCTTAACTTACAACCTGAATGCATACAGCTCTACTGAAATGGTTACAATAAGACAATCCTGATGTACACCATTTTTCTTGGTGTTATTAGTATTGATTCATGTTTTATGGCAGAACAGTTGGCAATATTTATTACTTGCACTACAGCTCTAGTTTCACATTTATTGTACTACAGACTTTATTGTGTATGCTTTAATGCAGTTACTGGTATTGTTTTGTGTTTTTATTGCACAACAATTGGCATTATTCATTTCTTGCAATACAGCTCTAATCCACAGTTATTGCACTACAGACTTTATTGTATATAATTTAATGCAGTTAATGCTTTACCTTTTCTTGTTTATTTCAATACAGTTAGCATAATACATCCATACTCACCACACTTATGGTGCAACCTGGCCAGGCACCTGGTGTGCGACTCGACATTGAGAGCCCTCTCTTCTGTGGCTGTTGGGAGAGAAGCACACCATTATGCATACTAGTTTTGCAGACATTCAGATTTAGATATTGGTGAAACAGAGGTAAAATTACTTACATACTTGTGAGGCATTCCTTACCCAAGCGTCTTGGACCCAGTTGTCCAAGAGATCCCCCCTTTTGATATTTCAGGTCATCATGGTGGTGATGACACTGCTCAACTGTGCAGAAGATAACAGTAACACTGGTGAGTTCTCTGGCCAGCCGGTCCCAGGCCTCTACCTTACACTCCAAGCCCTGAAAACCACCCTTCAGCAGCTGTTCATCATGGCCTTTAAGTAGGAGTGCAGCCATGACCCTGCACTCCAGAATGCCCCAATGCTGTGTGCAAAAGCATGCACCTTCACCAACACCAGCCATAGTACTCTTCAGAGACAGACTCCAATGGATTCTGCTGTATTCCTGCCTATTGGGCTTAATATAGACTATTTTGCTGCCCTTACATGTCATTGGTCAGCATTTGAAAAACAGCCACATCACTTAGCATAGCACAAACCAGCACAGCTGAGCTGAGATGTGCAAAAACTCACAGAACTGGAGTCTTAGCCAAGCTTAGCAGTGCGCCAACCAGCCAAGCAGACCCACGGAGTACATACATATTGGCAGACATTATCATGTTTATGTGACACTTAGCAGGTTTTAGTAGAGCTTAGCAGAGTGTAGCAGTCATTATTTTAAATTAGTGTGCAAAAATTGTTTATTTTCCTTCCATGTATTCAAACCCTGGACCTACTGTACATAGACCTGTTAAGCTATGTAGATATTCAGCAATCAGCTGTATCTTTACATATAAAAATGAGTTACCTATAAGCAGTGCTGAGCACTGTGCTGCTCTGCACAAACACACTCAAATATGCTTGAACATGCATTTAAATAAATAATTAAATACATCTGGTTTTGATTTTCAAATGTTTGGCAGGTGTCTGCTAGCTTATCTCTGGGCATTGCTTAGCATTGCTGCACTCCACACCATGCAAACATGCTTTAAAAAAAAATTAAATAAATATAAAACAAAAGGACAGTCCAGGGAGTCTATTACTCATGTGCGGACATGGTTACCACTATACCACTCCCTACACTGATTCAATAACCATGTTTCTCAGCTCTCCCTCAGCAATGTGTCACCATGAATATGCATGGCATGATGCTGAGAAGGAACTGTGTACACAGACAGGGTTACATTCCATGTAGGCTCTACACTGTGCCTACACAGATTTTATAAAATCCTGGGGATAATCTTTCTTGTCTATATTTGTCTTTCAGTCCTTTCAAACCTTTTATAATTTCATTTGCTCATATTTTTTGCAATAATTTCTTTATCCTTTTACAATTAAAAAAAACATATTTAGTTACCTCATGACAATAATTACAATTTCGTTCTTCTATTTTCTATATGGCATATTTGCCTTTACAGGTAATTTTCTTTTCATTAACCTAGACAGAAAATATGCACATTCAAACTATTTTTCAAATCTTTGTATCCTTGCCTTTATAGCTTTTATTTTTCTTTTCTCTAAATGTTTCCATGGATATACACAATAATATTTATTCATTATATTCACATACCATTCTCATCTGCTTTTTTTCTATCATACATATACTAATTTTCCATAACAAAATTTTATATTGATATTCTTTCATTTCTGCACTTAAATATCCATTCCCTTGTTTTAAATTATTCAACTTATCTCACATTTCTTTGTACTTTTCTTTCATTATTACCACTATCAGTCCTTTATCCCTTTCCTTTAACCATGTCAGCACTTTGTATAAATTCAGTCAAGCTGCATGAACAATAGGATTAATAAATCTTAATTCCCACCTTGTCTTTTAATATATAATACTACTCTTTTAACCGTATTTAATCTCATAGGTTCATACTAAGCTAACTGCCCTTGTGAGCCATTGTAAGCCTAGCCAATTATCCCTTGTGAGACTCAAACCCTGCACCTTGTGTTTGTAAGGCAAATGCCTTAACCATTAGGAACTCTCCCAACCCTCAGATCCCCAAATAAATAAACACTATTGACAATAATTATTTGTCATATTTTAGAGAAGCAATAAATACACTTGCTAAATATGCTGTTTTACCTAATATAACAGAAGTGATTAAATACACTTTTTCCTAAATGTCAACTTATATGTTCTTTAAAACAAATATGTATTCCTTATTTTTAATCATATTCTGCCACTTTATTATTCTCTGTTGATTTTTACCAACATTTATACCTAAATGTCTATTTCTTCTCTATTAAATTGCATCCTTCCCATTTTCCTGCTAATCCTGTCCTTTACTTTTATCCTTATTTATACATAAACTGATATTTTTTTGTTTAAGACTACATTTCCTGATAGCTATACCCATTCCTTCTTCATTTTTATTAAAACTATATCATCAAAATAAGAAAACATTCACACAAATTGAATTCCTTCTTTTGTACTGTAGTCCGCTACTCTTAAAATTACATTTATTTCATTGACAACTGCATTTATAATTAATGGAAATAAAATACTGCTTGCTAGACAGCCCTGTGTTATATCACTTCTTATATCTATATATCACTTAGCCAGCCATTTATTACTAAATTACTTTATTCTTTTTATATACTGAAACAAATATTCTTATTATTTTATTACTTATAGTAAACATTTTCAAATCTCTCATAATATTTCATGTTACGTCTTATCAAATGCTTTACTCATCACCTGTCAAAATTATAATCTCTGAATTGCTATTTATTGCACCATCTATTACTTCTCTTATTACCATCAAAAGTTCTTGTCCCCTTTACCTTTTATTCCCAAATGTTATATTCAATAAGTTATTCACTTTGCTTTCCAATATCTTCTCTATTATTTTCATAAATATCATATAATCCACATTATTCATTAATATTGGTCTCCAATTCTTTGTACATTCTTTATCTTCTTTTTCCCATATAAACTTCATAGATCCAACATATTTGTTCATCTTTCACCCCTTTCTCTAACCATTTATTTAACACACCTGAAAAATATTTCTTCTACCACTCTAGCATATCTTTATACCTTAAATATTCAATCCCATCCAATGCTGCGGCTGATTCCAAATTCACTGTCTTTAATGCATTTTCTATTTCTTCCACTTTTATTTTCTTTTTGATTGCCTCATTATCTTCTTTAGTTAATGCTTTCACTCTCCATTTATGTCCTTTTTTCATTTTGTGTTTTGAAAATGCCTTACTTATACCGTATATTCTTTTAAAACTTCCATTATTTATTTTTGTGTTTTAACTATATTTCCTTTTCATTTCTTAATTCTTATTACTCCTCTATTTTCTTTTACTATTTAATTTAAATACGGTGCCTCTTCCTCTTTCTTTCATTGTAAAAATGTCTTTGTTTAAACAACATGTTTTTATTTTTACTTGATTCCTTTCATATATCTTTTTCTCTTTCAAAAAATATTTTTTTCTATTTCTTATTATCACTTTTCTTGTGTTCTTTTCAACCGTTGCCATTGTAGAACAATTATTTTGCATTTTTGCTTAAAACCTATTCACCAACTTGTCCAGTTCTCATAAAACACTCTCATACCTATAAGGTCCTTCCATAATTGAATAATGTTTTCGATAACTCCATCATTTAAATCTGTTTCATTTATTCTTTTAATACCCCATCTATTATTATATATCCTTTTTTTCTTGGATTTCTCTCCAAATTGCCACATAGACTGAAAAAAAATTGTTACTTTTGTTCCTTTAACTAACATTTTCAAACTTTCTAAAATAATGAAATAATCAGTTTCTGTGTTTAAATTACTCCTTTTATATCTCCAGTGTTTGTTATCCCATACATACAATTTTCCATTTTTTTAAATCTCTGTAATTACTTTAACATCAGTCCCTTCTTTTCTCCTTTTTCATAAGTCATAATTAAAATCTCCTATCAATATTATTTGCATATTAACACTAACATAATTAGAGATATTTTTTAAACATTGACTCCCTTTCTTTTTGTGAAGCATATACAGCAATAATTCTATATACTTGTTTTTCCATCTCACATCCAATGTTGTCACTATATGCGATTTTACTAAATCACAATCCAAAATTTCTATTGAGTTTCTGTTTACAATTCCAATACCTGAAGAGTTTTTTCTTTTCCTATATTCCAAATAATCTCTCTTTCTCACAATTCATTTTCCTGTCATCTCTCTCTTTCTGTTAAAATTCTGGTGTCTATTAATATTACAATATCCATGCCAAGTGATCTGCACCATTCTAATACACCTAATTTTCTTTTAATATTCTTTACAGTGTTCACATTTATAGTTAAAATTTTCACTTTACTATAAAATTACTTACCTTTAAAATCATTTACCTTTTTATTCTCTTTCAAACCCACATTCTTAAACTTACATTTTCTATCTTTAACTCTTTTCCCAATAGAATTCTTCTTACCTTTAATCATCACCAAATTAGTATCTCCCTCTTCACTTGAACTGATTGTTTCTTATTCATCTTCCTTATCTCCCCTTTTATAATTATCATCTAGTCGTAGTCCCTTATTATCTACCATTATATTTTCTTCCTGCTTTCTTCTTGTTCTATTTCTATATTATGCTCTGTAACAGCTTCTTGCACATGTTTGTCCCTACCTTTCCTTCACATTTTCTTCACAATCCATCCAAGCCTGCCCCATTTGTTCACATTTTATGCATTTTACTTTAAATGTATTGCTTCATGACATACTTTACCACAAATAATACTTTCTCTTATCACAACTACTAATTAAATGATCATTTTTACCATAAAAGACACATGTTTTTTTGCTCCCAATATTTCACTAAACCTCTGTTTCTATCCACATTTATCTTACTTGGTACATTTATCACATTTTCATTTTTTATTTGAAATACAACAAAACATTCCCAACTCCCCAGTTTGCAAGCTTCTGTAATCATATATTTTTGTAATGTCCATAACATTATTGAAAACAGTCTTTAAATCTTCTCTCAATACTTCTTTTTCTACATCAATTCAAAATTGTACATACATTTTTTTTGTTTTTGTTTCTCTGTTAAATGCTTGAATAACATAGAAATTCCAAGGGTTATAATTTTTTTATTTCATATTTTTCTAAAAAAAAAAAATTCCATATACTATCCCGATTCAAAAAAAAGTCACAAAATAATATTTTTTAATACAAGTAAATGGTCTTAGCTCCTTGGGAGCGATACCTATTGGTGCAGTGATATTATCCCAGATTTCACTTCTATTGAGTTCCTTCTCTTCTTACTGCTTATTCTTAAATGATACTTCTTTTTCACCTCCATATTCTTTTCTACCCTTTTTTCTCCTTCTCTTATGATTTGCGTGTAAGACTTCTTTACTTCTCTTCTTATTTTCTCCACTTCTTCTTGCATCCTAAAGAGACAAAAAAAAAAAAAAAAAAAAAACAAGAAACAAGAGCAACCCCAAAAGGTAAACTAGTAAAATACAAAAGCTCTTGTGAAGTAGTGTGTCCAGTGCAAAATAAACAATTTATTAAAAGGCCAGCAAAAAACTTAACACTTTAAAAGAATCTCTGCCTTTTCATTTCAAGACTTCTTCAGATAAAAGTCCTAATAAAAGTGTTGCCTTTATATATATCAAAAAACTCCACCTATCAGTTATACACCATCCAATAATAACCAAGCTACAACAATTCACTCTACTACAGGCCCCATGAAGAGCTCAGTGTCTCTCCAACCTAACACCACTCTTACGTATTCAACTGTGGTACCACCTATATTATTCTTATAAGAAAAGCGCAGTCTGAGTCTGAACTGTCTGCAAACAGCTAAAGTTAACTTTGAATCTAACACCACTCTTAAGTATTCAACTGCGGTACCACCTTTATCATTCTTATAAGAAAAGCGCAGTCCGGGTCTGAACTGTCTGCAAACAGCTAAAGTTAACTTTGAACCTAACACCACTCTTAAGTACTTAACTATGGTACCACCTTTATCATTCTTATAAGAAAAGCGCAGTCCAGGTCTGAACTGTCTGCAAACAGCTAAGTTAACTTTGAGTATGTGTCTACCTGTTTGAGCCAATATTCATTTCCCCTGGAGAGCACTGTGCTTTGGCTTGTAAGCAGCCCCCCCCCCACAGACACACACTCATCTTCCACTTTCTCTCTTATTCCCTTCTGTTAGAAAGTATCCATAACTGATCAATACTGTGTGTTTGTTAATTTAAAATGAGACCACAGTAGCCTACTGATACAAGGTTATCCTGTTTTTCCACCTGAGAAATGGTTAAGAAATGACTTACAGTTTCAGAGCAGTCCTTGGTCAATTCTGATTGTTTCTTAAACACAAAATTGTCTTTGCGTTGGCTCATTAGCAGCAGTACAAAAGAACTGCTTGGTCACACCCTTATTCTCCCCCTCCTCCTTCCCTGTTTATTACCTTAAGTCAATCCCAAAGTTAATAAATATTACCTGTGGTAGGCACCATTTTTAAAACTACAATCCACTCTGCTACAGGCCCCATGAGGAGCTCAGTGTCTCTCCAGTAAGTGTTTTACAACTGTAAATGCCTATTTATGTTGAATTGTGTTAGACATTTTACAACTGTATATGTTTATGCTGAATTGTGTTAGACATGTAATATGATTTAGGCTTTATTATTGGAAGTTACTATGGCATGCTAGCATTTTGTCTGCACCAAGTTGTTTTTAGTATAAAAATATGGTCTATTTACATAGCTGCATGTTGTTCACTAATGTTATTCATGTAAATGTGTTGTGTGTAGACAGCTCATACTGGTGTCTAATTATTTCTTTATAATTGTGCTGTTACTGGTGGATAGAATCATATTAGAGACCCAGGACTGAGTGCTGCTCGCTATATTTGTATCTGTGACTGCATAACTGTCTGATGAGGTTTCTTCTAACAGATGTTTTTCCAATTGGCTCAGTATCTGCATATACTAGTAGTTGCAGTAGCTATTTGCTCAGTTTGTTTTTTGCAATCTTTATAATATACCTTTACCATCTCAAAAGTGCTTACTCCTCTCTGTACTCTTCTTTTCTAGACCTAACACCACTCTTAAGGATTCAACTGCGGTACCACCTTTATCATTCTTATAAGAAAAGCACAGTCTGGTTCTGAACTGTCTGCAAACAGCTAAAGTTAACTTTGAGTATGTGTCTACCTGTTTGAGCCAATATTCATTTTCCCCTGGAGAGCACTGTGCTTTGGCTTATAAGCAGCCCCCCCACACATACACACACACACACACACACACACACACACACACACACAAACACACACACACACACACACACACACACACACACACACACACACACACACACACACTCATCTTCCACTTTCTCTCTTATTCCCTTCTGTTAGAAAATAGTATCCATAACTGATCAGTACTGTGTGTCTGTTAATTTAAAATGAGACCACAGTAGTCTACTGATACAAGGTTATCCTGTTTTTCCACCTGATAAATGGTTAAGAAATGACTTACAGTTTCAAAGCAGTCCTTGGTCAATTCTGACTGTTTCTTAAACACAAAATTGTCTTTGCTTTGGCTCATTAGCAGCAGTACAAAAGAACTGCTTGGTCACACCCTTGTTTTCCCCCTCCCCCTTCCCTGTTTATTACCTTAAGTCAATCCCAAAGTTAATAAATATTACCTATGGCAGGCACCATTTTTAAAACTACAATCCACTCTGCTACAGGCCCCATGAGGAGCTCAGTGTCTCTCCAGTAAGTGTTTTACAACTGTAAATGCCTATTTATGTTGAATTGTGTTAGACATTTTACAACTGTATATGTTTATGCCGAATTGTGTTAGACATCTAATATGAATTAGGCTTTATTATTGGAAGTTACAATGGCATGCTAGCATTTTGTCTGCAACAAGTTGTATTTAGTATAATAGTATGGTCTATTTACATAGCTGCATGTTGTTCACTAATGTTATTCATGTAAATGTGTTGTGTGTAGACAGCTCATACTGGTGTCTAATTATTTCTATATAATTGTGCTGTTACTGGTGGATAGAATCACATTAGAGACCCAGGACAGATTGCTGCTCGCTATATTTTTATATGTGACTGCATACCTGTCTGATGAGATTTCTTCTAATAGATGTTTTTCCAATTGGCTCAGTATCTGCATATACTAGTAGTTACAGTAGCTATTTGCTCAGTTTGTTTCTTGTAATCTTTATAATATATCTTTACCATCTCAAAAGTGCTTACTCCTCTCTGTACTCTTCTTTTCTAGACCTAACACCACTCTTAAGTATTCAACTGTGGTACCACCTTTATCATTCTTATAAGAAAAGCGCAGTCCCTGTCTGAAATGTCTGCAAACAACTAAAGTTAACTTTGAGTATGTGTCTACCTGTTTGAGCCAATATTCATTTTCCCCTGGAGAGCACTGTGCTTTGGCTTGTAAGCAGCCTCCCCCCCCCCCCCCACAAACACACACACACATACACACACTCATCATCCACTTTCTCTCTTATTCCCTTCTGTTAGCAAATAGTATCCATAACTGATCAATACTGTGTGTTTGTTAATTTAAACTGAGACCACAGTAGCCTACTGATACAAGGTTATCCTGTTTTTCCACCTGAGAAATGGTTAAGAAATGACTTACAGTTTCAGAGCAGTCCTTGGTCAATTCTGATTGTTTCTTAAACACAAACTTGTCTTTGCTTTGGCTCATTAGCAGCAGTAAAAAGAACTGCCTGCTCACACCCTTGTTCTCCCCCTCCCCCTTCCCTGTTTATTACCTCAAGCTAATCCCAAAGTTAATAAATATTACCTGTGGTAGGCACCATTTTTAAAACTACAACCACCCTTTGTCACTATCATATGTTCATTTATCAGTTTACTCTGTTACCTGATTATTTCCAGCCCCCTCATAAGAGCAACTAACAGGGTCTCTACCCGCTTCGCTCCCCACCCTGCCCCCTATTCCTTCCCGCCCCCAGTGGTCCTACCTTTATTACACTCACAAACCCCTCCCATCTTTCCAATAGCCAACCACGGCACTAACCCAACACTACCTCCTCCATTTTCCCACTACTATCACACCTCCTCAACTAACATGCACAAGCATACCTTACCTATGCTCACTGCATGCACTCTCCTTGCATATCTTACATCCTACCAAAGCTCCATCATTCTCCCACTCAACCACTACCACTGTACTACTACGCACACCACCACTCATGTCTCACCCTCACTCAGCTCCCCTCCCACCAACTCAAGAACCATCCCTATGCACCCCCCGCATATTCTACCAACTATATTACTCAAACATAAAGCATCCCTACAACTTAACATAGTAACCCTCCCACCATACCTATTACCCACAGAGCACAATCATAAAGATTCCCTAATAAACAAACACATTCAAAAACTGAGAAAACTAATAACCTCATGCATATCAAAACTAGCCCTAAGTGGAGACATCCACCACAACTCTGGCCCTACCATCTCCAAACCCAATCCTCATAATCAGACTAGAAAACACAGCTTCTTCCATATCACAGCCAATAGAAAGCCAAGTGACTTCCTTCTACTAAGCCTAAATATTAGAAGTATATCCAACAAAGTCCATGAACTCCATGCCACCATAGACTTGTACTCCCCATATATAGTCATCCTGACAGAAACCTGGCTAAAACCTCACATTACCAGTGAGCAAATACTCCCTAACAGTTACGGCATACTAAGAGTAGACCAGCTAAACAAGAAAGGAGGCGGTGTAGCTCTAATATTTAAACAGCATCTAAACATCCAGATCTTAAAATCATCAGCTCCACAAATAGGCAATGAAGAAATAATATATACCAACCTCAAAATAAACCAAAACAAAACCATCAACATAATTGGATGCTACTTCCCACCTAGCCAAAACATCCCTCCACTAGAAAACCTCCTCAGCTGGTCTACACACCATCTTCCCCAAGAAACTATCATTTTAGGTGAT
Source organism: Protopterus annectens (assembly GCF_019279795.1). Lineage (NCBI taxonomy): Eukaryota > Metazoa > Chordata > Ceratodontiformes > Protopteridae > Protopterus > Protopterus annectens. Next base: position 1,138,169,776 of record NC_056726.1, on the reverse strand, counting down.
TTCAAAATCGACTGGCAATCCTGTTCTGGCAACAATCCAACCCATCATATAAACCTTAATGGCTTCACCCAACTAGTCCAGTTGCCAACCAGGATAAATAAAAACTCCAGCAAGAACACTACCCTGGATTGGATACTAGTCAGTAAGAGCCCCCAGTCATATATAACAGGCTGCTTATCAGATAGCCTCAGTGATCACTCCCCAATATTCCTACTCACAAAATACCTATACCAAGCTAAACCTGTCATCTACCATCAAATACATAAAAAACTAATCTTTAACCCACTCACATTCATCTCATCCCTCAAAGAATGTAACTGGCATCCCCTAAAGTACCCCAGTCTTCATGACGCAGTTGAATTTTTTAATACTACCTTCCTGATCATCCTTAATTACCATGCCCCCATAAGACTTTCCAGAATGAAAGCACAATCCTCCCCATTGGCTACATAAAACCACTAAGTCAGAAACGAAAAACAGGGATAAAGCTTGGGAGCACTGGCGCAAAACCAAAACCCCCTCAAATAGACCGAAATTCCTAGAACTACACATCAGAGTTAAAAAGCTAATAAAACAGGACAAATTCCAATACTACCAGTCTGCTCTATACTCCTCCAAACACAGCCACAAACAATTCTGGTCCTCCATAAACTCCATCCTCTACCCAGGTAAAGTCAGTACCCCTCCTCCTAACATCCCTCACTCCTCCAAAAATATTGCTACCTCATTCAACACACACTTCACACAAACCATACTATCACTAGCTAAACAACACAACCCCCCCTCCCCTCCAACCCACACCTTCAACTAGTAATCTCCCCTCTGCCTTCTCTTTTTCTACTGTACCTACCTCCAACATAAAAAAACTCTTAACTAAACTTAAGCCCACCAAATTAGCAGCAGACAACCTCCCAAGTGAATACCTACAAATCGCAGCTGATGCTCTGGCCTACCCATTATCCATCTTGATTAACCGATCTCTGTCAGAAAGTTACATTCCCACACTGTGGAAAGTATCACATATAATTCTCTTCCACAAAGGTGGCCCTCCACAGAACTAACCAATTACTGCCCCATAGCTATTCTCTCTCCACTCTCCAAAATACTAGAGAGATGCAAACATTCACAGGTCTCAGACTACCTCCTTACTAACAACCTCCTTTCCAATACTCAGCATGGTTTCCGACCAAACCATAGCACCACCACTCCCTTACTCTCCTTTACTAACACTATCCTTCAGCATAAAAGCAATGGCTATCTCTCTTCTGCTACTTTCCTAGACCTATCTAAAGCATTTGACATGGTCCCACACAAACAACTCATCTCTGCCCTCAATAACCTATCCTTCTCTCAATCAGTCACCAACTGGTTTCAGAGTTACCTGTCTGACCACCAACAATCCGTTGTATGGCAGAATTACATATCTTCCCAACTACCTGTCTCCATAGGGGTTCCCCAAGGATCCATCCTTGGACCCCTATTCTTCTCTGTTTTTACCAATAATCTAGCCTCTGCCACCAAACATGGCACACTCATACAATATGCAGATGACTCAACCATCATCTGCTCAGCCCAGTCCCTACCCAAACTGCAAAAAGTCACACAGGAAGCCTTTTCCTCTGTTGAAACTTGGTTATCCAATGCCCAATTAATACTCAACCCAAACAAAACTAAACTTCTCAACTTCCAACCCACCAAACATACTCAAAACAACTCTCACTTTAACATCACAGCAAAAGACAACACCACTATATACCCAACTGAACACACCAAATTGCTAGGAGTGGAAATAGACAATAAACTAAAATTTGACATTCACATATCCATGACCATAAAAAAAGTCCACAAAAAAATAGGAGCGTTATACAGAAATAAGCAACTTCTCACCAATGCAGCAAAGATTTGAATAGCAAATTCCCACCTTATCTCCACCCTACTTTATGCCTCTCCAATATATACCAACCTAAGGCAAAGCGATCTAAACAAGCTAGAGACCTGCTACAACAAAATCGCCAAATTCACCACAGGGGCATCCTACCGTAGTCACCACTGTCTCTCACTTGCTGAACTGGACTGGCTTGAACTCCCTCACCTCCTTCAATGGTATCAACTATCACTCGCCCACAAACTAGTAAACCATCCACTAAATGTCTCATCCCTCCAGAATCTACTCCAACCCTATTGCACCACCAGACCACTAAGATTCAGCAACAAAAATCACTTGCAAATCACTAAAGCCAATAACTCTGCTGGTGAAGCACTATTTTATTGTGCCATAGCCAAATTATGGAACTCCCTCCCACCCACAATTACCTCTGTACCATCTAAAAGCACACCTAAAAACATGCTGGCTATGCCCTTGCAACTCCCACTCTAATATCACCCACCCCATCCAACCACTACCTTTCTTTCCACCCCACTAGCTACCTTGATTATAGCAAGCTCAGATGCTCATAAGCCTAGTACTTATTATACAGCAGGAACTTCTTATTGTAACATTTGTTAATGTCTGTTATGTTCTTCACAGATAAAGATTCTAGATATCTACTGATGTACTATGTTCTTAATCTGTAAATATGTTTGTAATTAATTGCTATGTTAAATTGTTAATCGCTATGTAATCCAATGTAACTACTGTCTGTGTATTTTAACTGTGGAGCTTTTCTCCCCGGGCCTTCACTGAAAATGGACCTACGTCCAGTTGGACACTCCCGGTCAACAAATGTAAATTAATTAATTAATTAATTAATTAATTAAAACAAGTTACAGATTTAAAAAATAATTGCAGTACTTCTGTATAAAAGATGCTATAAATAAATAAATGCTGCATCCTGTATATGAAATGAAAAACTTGCAAATTTATAAATATTAAAAATAGATACACATAAAACTTTTCGCATATATAAAAATGATATATAAGTAAATTAAGAACTTAAAACTTTTCTGCATTTAAAACAGCAAAATATGAATCTTTCTTTACTGTCATCTGGTGGACAAAGTACAAAAATGCAGGTGGACATAAATAGAAAAAATAAAGTACAGGAATCTTATCCTATACCAAATCATTCAAAATCTAATTATCTCATTTTAACACTGAAATTATACTTACATTCTCATTAAGTCCTGGGCTTCTGTTAGCTTCCAGGATTAATTACCAGTACAATTCACAATATTCAATTTTGTTCTCCCAGGAACCACCAATAAATCAAAAGGAACTACTTATTTTATTTGTATTTATTTATTTTACATTTGTTGACCGGGATAGTCCGACGGGATACATGTCCAGTTTCAGCAGAGGCCCGGGGAGAAAAGCTCCAAAGGAAGTAATATAGAGATAGATACTTATATAGAACACATTAAAGTACATTAAATAATTGCCACACGGAGTATAGGTTAGCTGTAATAGCATGCTTTACATCTGGAAAGCTAGTTTACAATACAGTAGAATTGAATTGACAATTAATTACAAAAACAATTGTTAATATGATAAAGGTGTACCAGTGTTACCATGCATTTAATCAGGCCTGGCACAGGGGCAAAGCCAATGAGTCATGAAGTACTGCTTGAGGGCTTTCGTAAATTTAGAAAGGGTAGTGTTTATTGTAATGTCCGGAGGTAGTGAGTTCCAAGCTATGACTACAGAGTTGGCAGACGAGGAGTTCACGGCTAAGTTGTTAGCTACAGTGGTTTGCACTACAATTCTATTGGATGATCTAAGTGATCTTTGGTTGGTGTGAGGACTGATGATATTTCTTAAAGCAGGGGTATTATCAGGTTGGTTAAAAATTCTGAAAGCCACAATAAGTTGGTTGTACTGAATCTGCCTTGATAGCTCTCGCCAGCCTAGATTTGTTAGGTTTATACAGTGACATGTTCTATAGGGCAGCCCAGTGGCAAATCTAGCTATGCTATTATAGCAGGCAGAGAGTTTGCGGAGTTCCATTTTGTTTAAGTTGGCAAGTATAGGGGAGGCATAGAAGAGGGTGGAGAGGAGATGGGAGCGGGCAATAGCAGTCCTAGCTGGTGGGGTTAGGAATGATTTTATTCTATATAGTGAGCCCAGTTTTTTATTAATGTTTTTTATCATTTTATTTACATGGGCATCAAATTTAAGATTGTTGTCTACAATTACCCCAAGTAGTTTCATGTGGACATCTGGGGAGATAATAGTGCCATTTCTAGAGGTAATGGAAAAGGATATCACTGGGGATTTTTACGTGGAAGAGAAAAATAGCAGTTTAGTTTTATTGGGGTTTAGAAGAAGACAACCGTCAGCAAGCCAATTTTCAATTAGGTTGAAAGTTGACTGAGTACATGCCTGTAGCTCATCATGGGTGGTACTAGTGCAGATCAACGGAGAGTCGTCTGCATACTGTATGCAGTTGGCCTTTGGGATGACAGCGTAGAGATCACTGATAAATATGGAGAATAGCAGTTGACCCAGAATAGACCCCTGGGGGACACCTAGGGTGTTGGGAAGGAGGTTAGATAGATTATTTTGCCATAGTACTGCTTGTTGTCTATTGTGTAAATAGGATTGGAACCATTGAAGGGAGTGGTGACCTAGGTACATATTGGTCAGAGTGTAGATTAGCAGCTGGTGGTTAACCATATCGAATGCTTTGGAAAGATACAAGAATAGACCTGAGGAGAACTTGTTATTGTTTCTGTTATGATAGATATCATTGGTGAAGGAGAGGAGGGCTGTAGTAGTGCTATGATGTGGTCTAAAGCCGTGCTGAGATTTAGCCAGTAGATTGTTCTGGGTTAGGAAGTGTAGAAGTTGTTTGTGGATGCATTTTTCCAGGATCTTAGCCAGTGGTGACAAGATGGCTATGGGCCTATAGTTAGATATTTCAGTAGAGCAGCCACCTTTATGGAGAGGTATAATACGAGATATTTTCCATATGGAGGTGACTTTGGCTTCAGCTATGGACTGATTGATTAGGATGCAGATGGGGAATGCTATGCTATCTGCAGCTTTTTGTAAATATTCGGCAGGGAGAAGGTCAGCGGCTAGGGTGGTAGGTTTTAGTTTTTTGATTAGATTGCAAATGAAAGAGGTGGAGACAGGTTGGAAGCTAAAGGAGGGCTGGGTATTGGGACTGATGTCCTGAGTGCTAGTGTAGTTCAAAGGTAACTGGCTAGCTACGGCTTGGATAGTTTCCATAAAGAAACTATTTAAGGTGTTGTAAACATCCTGTGGCAAACTATCGGTTGACACTGATGGAGGTGGTGTGGTGGTTTGACTTGGTGTAATAGTTTGTTTATACCTGCCCAGAATCATTGAGGATTATTTTGGTTTCTTTTCTGGAGATTTATGTAATAGTTTCTTTTATCCAGTAAGATGGATTTTTTTAGTCTCGTTTCTTATTTGCCGAAATTTGATTTGATCTATAGGGGGTTTTGTGGCATGCCAGGTAGCCCACGCTTTATTCCTGATTGTGATTTTTGATTTAGTATCTTTAGAGAGCCATGGGTCAACTTTAGTTTTAATCCTAGTGGTGCGAGCAGGTGCATGAGAATCTAGGATGGACAGGAATTTATTGTTAAAGTAGGTCACAGCAGCATCAAGGGGCAGGTATTTTAGGGCAGACCAGTTGCATGATTTGAGTTCATCCTGAAATATTCTGATGTTGAAGTTTTTATTGTTACGTATGGTTCTGTAGTTGGGCTGATGAGAGTTGTGGGTTTTGTGTTTACAAATAAAAGTGAGAAAGTGATCACTGAGGTCATCAGGGATAGTCCCTGATGAATACATTTGGGGGCGGCTATTGATAAGTATCCAATCTAGTATACTGTCTTTTTGGTTATGTTTGCCTAATCTGGTTGGGGTGGATATGACCTGTGTAAACCCATACAGGTTTACATGAGTGGTGGGAGACTGTGAGGAGCAGGTGTTCCAGTCAATGTTAAAATCTCCGAGAACTATAGTTTCTTGAGGGTAGTTGTCAGTTAACTAATGCAGGGTATCCTCTAGTGTGTTAATATTATTTCCTGGGGGAATGTACAAACAGACAATGTTAATGTTTTTATTTTTGTTAATATGTAACTTGGTAGAGAGTATTTCAGTTGTATTGATCTGTGGTGGTTGAATAGGGTCTAAGGTAACATTAAAGGTGGACTTGAAGAAGACAGCAACACTCCCCCTTTCCTAGTTGTACAGTCATACCTAAGTATATTATACCCTGGTGGTAGGATTTCATTATCGGAGGTTCCAGGTTTCAGCCAGGTTTCAGTTAGACACAGGATATCAGGGGACTGAATTTGTAGGAGGGCATGTCGATTATGTACCTTATTATTTATGCTCCTGATATTTAGGTGGCAAATGAGGAGGGAGTTGGGGGAACTTGTGATAGAAGGAGGATCGGTAGGGTTATAATAGTGAGAGGTTGAGCTATCTAGGGCAGAAGGACTGGGGTTTGGGTGACTATCACCATCCATAGTAAAATTATTGTGAGGGTTTATGATTAGTTTCAGGAATTTGTATATGAGTCTTTGGCAATGCTTATATTTTGAGCTAATGTATTTAGGTTGGATAGGTTGCTGTATTATTGTGGAGACAGAGTTGGGTATGGGATTTCCTATTGGGTGGGCTGTTATATTTGACCAGTCTGGGGAAGTTTGATATTTTGGGTAGTGATAACCAAGGTAAGGCCAATTTTCATAAATGGAGAGGAGATATGTAATTAACAGAAGGGCTAACAAAGAGAATGGAAACATTAATTTGTATGGTGACATGGTTGCTGCTTAGGACCTATATTAAGTGTAGTGTCCTCAGTATAGTATGGATGGCAAGCCAGAAACTAGGAGGAGGGGTGATAGGCCGGGTTAATTTGAGCAGTGGAATGCAGATTGGTTCAGATAGGTTATGTGGAGGAAATGATAGGTAATAGAGGTGGGTGGATACCAAAAAGAGCTGGAATCCTGATTCAATCAGATTAGAGGGGGTGTGTTTTGTGGCTATAAAGCCAGACATAGTGGGAGTGGGTGGGAATTGGGGGCAGGGAGGTGTGCAGAGTGAGCCCGAGTGCAGTGAGGGCGAGTGGATCAGGGCCAAAACAGACTCAAGGATCTTTGAACCTGCAGCTATATGCTTGGTGTATATTTTTGGGTAAGGCTTTTTTTTGTTTGAATTAGACTTTAAATTAGTAAAATTGAACGGTTTCAGGGGGTAGGGGGATAGAGTACACTTTTTGATAGCTTCCATTTTTTTGGACTATAGTGAATACATTCTTAAAACCTTCAATTTCTTAGTAGTAGAGAGAACTTCACAAAAAAACTTAAATTTTGCATTGGGGCAACCTTTCAAATGTTAACTATTTTTCTCATCCTTGGTTTTTATGTCATAGTAATGTTCATATAGTCTTCTTCTTAGGGTTCTTTTTGTTTTACCAATATAGAATGCATTACAGCATCCACAAGTAACCAGATACACTAACTCCTGACTACTGCAATTAGAAAAGGAAGTTCCTTTAATAACTTTCTTCCTACTTGTCAGAAAAGTACTTTCTTTGTGGGCAATATAGGCAAACTGGGCGCACACACCACACTTAAACATACCCATCCTTTTATTGCCCCTAGTCTTAACCTTCCATTCCACCAGGTCTTTTATGTTCTGGGCCCTCCTATAAGTGATATTGAAGGGATTCTTAAAAAGCACATTTAAATCAGAAAACTGAGAACATTTCTTCCATTCCTCCCTAACAATCTTAGAAATTATGCTGGCACCCCCATTATAATCTATTACAAAAGCACCTTCCATACTAATACCCTTCACATCATTATTTTTACCCTTACTAACATTTTCACCAGCTTCACCTAAACCTAGTATGGGCCGATATTTATCTTTTCTGTATAACTTCTTCCTGTACCTGATCTATTAGTTTCTCTGGGTATTTCCTTTCAAGAAACATACTCTTCAAATGTCTACTTTCCTGGACAAATCAACATCATCATCATCTGATATCATTCTACTTATACAGACATATTGTCCTTATACTAAGTTCCTTATTTTCTTAAAAGGATGATCACTTGTATAATATAAGTAAGAGTTAGAGAAAATATTCTTTCTATAAATCTTAGACTTAAACCTCTTATCCTTAACAACTTTAGTAATAAACACATCCAAATAGTTCCTAACTTCTTCATTTATTTAGTGGGCGAATCTTAAAAAAATGGGTGGTTCCATTAATATATGTAACAAATTCCATCAACTTTTCTTTGGAATCTACCCACAAAATACAAATATCATTCAGGAATCTCTTGTATAAAGTCCAACATCCAATATAATTTGAATTATAAATATATTTCTTTTCCCATACATAAAGTATTAGATTTGCAAAGGTGGGGACACAACTAGCCCCTTAGCTACTCCAGACCTCCATTTGTAAAATTTTTCTTTAAAATGGAGAAAATTATTTTTTACACTAAATTCATAAGGTCTACACAAACCTGAATATCATTGTCTGACATACACTTCCTTTCCCTTAACTCTTCTAGAATCAGACCATACCTTCATTATGGGGTATATTGTTGAATAAATCCATCACATCTGCGGTTACAGAAAATAATCTCATTTCTATAAACCTCACTTTTAAGACTCTTTAATAGGTCCCATGAGTCCTTTAAAATATTTTCATTTCTACCCCACAATTTCTTTTATCTTAAAATCCAAACATTTTCAAGGGGGTGTATCTTGGACCCATTTGCCACAAGTATTGGCTTAAGGGGGGATTTTCCAAATCTTTATATACCTTTGAAATACCAAACAAGGTTGGAATAATAGGGTCAGCATTATGTAAGTAGTCATAAACATTTTTATTTAATAAGCCATCATGGTATAACTCTCTAACAACAAAGTCAATCTTATGATAGGCTAACTTAATCACATTATTGGATACTACAGTGTATTTTGAGTGTCATTAAGAATTTCCATCATTTTACCAATATAAGTAATACTACTACACAATCAAATGAGACTTAAACTTTTTTTTCAGTAAGCCCTTTCCTTAGGTGACTCTCTAAAACCATTTCCATTTTTTTAATTGAGGATGTAAAGGGGTTGTAGGTGCTTTTCTTATATAACTCACCACCCCCTGTTTTAGGGTGCTTGTTCCAGCAAACAATATTTCATATTTTTTCTTCCTCAAAAAAAGCTTTAAATCTATCAGTGCTTTACTGATGTCACTCTTCCTTTTAGGTACAAAACTAAACCCCTTAGAAAATGGGTCTATATTAGATCACCGAATGCTTAAAAAAGTGAACGGTGATTGATCGACCTTATGTAAGCGAAAGCTTAAAATATCGAAGCAACAGAAACCCAAATTTTTTCCTAGGGAAAGAATTTGGTTGTCCATTTCTGTTGTTTTGGTATTTTCAGTGCTGTGGTGGAAAGTTACGGGTTGGGTTCAGGTAAGTGTGCGATTGTGTGGATGTGAGTGTTAGGGCGGGTTAGGTAAGTTAGGGTTAGGGAGCGGGTGAGGTGAATGTGCGATAGTGACGGACCTTAGGGTTAGGGTTTGGGTTAAGGTAAGTGGATAGTTAGTGGTGTGTGTATAGTTTAGTGCAGGGTTATGTGTCAGATTTTAGGTGTATGTGTGTGGATTGCTGTTTGTTTTGTGTGCTTGTGTTGTGCGTATGTGTTTTGGAACAGTGATTTTTTTCCCTAGGAAAGAAATCGCTGTTCTGACAGTTCGAGATTGTAAGCTTTTGCTTACATAGGGTCGATTAATCACCGTTCACTTTTTTAAGCGTTCGGTGATCTATTATAGACTCTAGAAACCAATGTAAAATAAATATCACTGACCTCCTTTAAACTATAATCATAAATATTGTAGCTGCCTTTCACATATTTAACCCCTTCTTTAATTATTTGATGGTCACCTGTTATTAATTTCTCCCACTTCCCCATTGGGTTCATAGTAATAATTGGGGGAGAATGGTTCCATATCCATTTGGACCTCCTCAGGGAGAATATTCTAATGGGTCATTCAAATGCATTGACCTATCATTTCTAGAATTATTCTGTTCTAACCCCACTCCCCAATTAATCACTTGTCTCTTTAACATTGGTTCTTTTCTATTTCATCTCTCTTCAAAAGAAAGTGCCTTTTTTGGTTTGGGGTATGCTCTCCTTTCCCCATATTCTATAGTGTCCCTTTCTAATTTCTTAGCTTTCTTTTTCATCATATTTGAGTACTTTTCTTTTATACTGGTCATAATATCATTTTTTTCTTTTCTTTATCAACAGTAAAAAGCAAATCATTCACAATCCAATTATTAACCTCTTGTATTTTCTTTTATAAAAATGATGTTTCTCTCATTGTTTTTAATAATAGCTTTAACTATTTCTAGCTCACCTGCATCCAATATTTTCAAAAGTTCAGCATGAATCTCAGTGCCATCCACTACATTGTTAGGATACTTAAACACTCTTAAGCCTTTAGGCACTATACATTTCTTAATACACTGTTTCAAATAAGCATTTTCAACCAAAAGCAAACAGAATCATAAGTCTGTTCATTTGCAATAAACACATCTGTAGAATCCTCTAAATTGTCATCAGAGAAGCTATAATTTGTGTTTAACCAGTCAAACACTGGTGTGTTCTTAACATAATGAAAATTGTTATTAGATCTGCAAAACTTGTGGTAATTACAGTCACCTTTTTGAAAAGTCTTTTTCAAAAATTCACCATTTGTTTCTCCATGGGCTCCATTCCTTACAAGCATAGAGTCATAAAAGTTAGAAAAAGGCTGTGATCCTGTAAAAACTACATCTCCTTCATTCTGTTCTGCTCATCCACCATCTTGAGAATCATATGCTTCCCTCTCACTTTCCCACATTTTTCTCCAGATTGGTCTCAAATGTTCTTGGTTCCCAGGGAAGGAGCTGCTATTCAAAGATAAAGCTAAAGTTCCAAATGCAGGGGTGAGCATTTTTTTAAATGTGAAAACTGGCCAACAACTTTGTTCAGCTCACCAACAGTATTAGATTCCTTGAATAAATCCATAACACCCTGAGACAAACTTCTTCCACTACCATCCATGGACAAAAAAAACAAAAACAAGAAGCAAGTGTACCCCCAAAAGGGGAACTAGTAAAATACAAAAGCACTTGTGAAGCAGTGTGTCCAGTTTTCTTCTATCCTCTCCATTATCTCACCCCATGACACAGCCTTCTCACTTTCTGGCTCATTCTGGTCCATTAAGTCTTTTAAATAAATATCCTACAACCTTTTAGATTGAAGGGTTGTAGTAATACATCATTACTGCAATTCAGCATCTCCCTTGAACAACCTGTTCTGAAACAATAGTTATATATCCTGTAAAATCTCACTAAACTTCATTTCTTTCCCCTCCTGCATTTCACCATTCTTGACTGTTTTGATCCTCCTCTCCTTCCATTACTGTTTTCTCCAAAAACATAATCTCTTGTGAAGGCTCGACTGCCTTCACCTTTACTACACAAACATCCACTTCTGTTCTCTCTCCAAATCTCTGCTGATAGTACCTTCTCTACAACCAACACTCTCCATACTTTTTCCTACTTTTCCAAGCCACTTCTGCATCTGGAACAGAAGCAGAAAGTGCTATGTTGCACAGCAACTTCACTCACAGTGAGTAGGAGTCCTTTGTTTATATACAAAAACAATTCTTATTTACAAAATATTTACAAACAAGAAGCAAGTGCACCCCGAAAAGGGGAACTAGTAAAATACAAAAGCACTTGTGAAGCAGTGATTCCAGGTTTCTTCTATCCTCTCCATTATTTCACCGCATGACACAGCCTTCTCACTTTCTGGTTCATTTTGGTTTACACACATTCATAATTTCCTATACAATCATGCTAAATTTTCATCTTTATTAGATCCCCACTCCTTTTCCCATAACCACTATCTGCTTTTACTTAATATTGTTGCTGAAATCCATTTATCATTAAACATAATTTCCTTTACTTTTTCATTCTGTATAATCCATGTGAAGGCTGCCAGCCTAGCTAGATAGAATTTTGTAAATAATTCTATGTCATTGTAAATATTAATGTAATCCACAGGCTTGTTCTACAAATGTAAAGAGAACTATATGTCATGATTAAACTATATATGTTCTGAGCTTCAAAAATGTAACCACAGTGCACCTTGCTGGAAGAAAGCTGATAAGTAACGCATTGTATGACTATTTGATCTCAAGCTCGGAGACAGGATGTCTGGACTAAGGAATTCTTTCTATTGTCTTAGGACAAGAGTTAATTACTAGATTTTACATGTAATATGTCTTTTTTTTACTGTGGCTTCTTGCAGGTGCAGATTACAACAAGAAATGTAAAGTCTGAGTTTGTGTTAGCCTGGGAATCTAAATCAAAACTGCTAATAATGATGTAATATGAAATGACTCAGCAGTGCTGTGTTATCAATTTAAGACTTTCTCAGAAAGAAAGATAGAGCATTTTGGATTTTGTCTGAACCTGAACATATCAACTCACCAGCACTCTGCCTTTACTCTGTAAGTAAGATATTTATTTAGAACAGTGATTTCTCTTAGAGATAGATAGGAATAGACAGATTAGTCTAGCTGTTTTATATATTTATGTCAGACTATTCTACAGTATTGTTTTAAAGCATTTTGCTGTGATTTCTGAACTCTGTAGTCTGGCTGTTTTGTGTAAAGTTAATTTAAGCTCTTAGAGTACATTGCATGTATTTGGTGATACTATCCAAGCCACTCCAGTAACTTTAGCATGGGGTCACACTTACTATTTGGATAACAGTAATATTACACAGTGAAATTGGTCACCCTTTGTGAAGGGTCTTATAGTAGCTGATATTAGTGGTTGGTGGCAGTGGTTTCTACCTTATAGTATGGAGAGAATTGGGCATAGCTGAAGAACCTGTGCCAGCCTTCCCCAGCAATGTCTATTCATTTGTATATAAGTCATATCTCAAAGAGTGTGTGTGTGTCAGTTACTTGGGCAGGGACACAACACAACAGAGAGGGTGCAGGAGGTTTTAACTTGACCACTAGGCTGAGATCTGTACCCTATAACTGTGCCAGTGTGAAGTCTTATTGGGGATCTAGAGAGAAAGGGAGAAACCAGCCCCAGACTGACTGTGATCTCTGCATGCTCTTAAGGGAAATTGTACTTTACTGTGTATGTACTTGTTATCCTTCTCAATGTGCATGCCCCTCACTGGTGCTATTGGAGAGGACTGAGGCTCCTTGATTACTGGGCCAGTGCATGGGCGTCACATATTAATTGATGGCAGTGGTGGGATTGAGGCTCCTTGATTACTGGGCCAGTGCCCATGTGTCACATATTAATTGGTTGCAGAGGTTGGATAGTGAATTCCTGTAGCTTGTGTACAGTGATCACTGAATGTGTTTTTGTGCTCTAAATCAGCTACACTGTGAATATTCAGAGTTCAGATCACAATTGTTTTATTTCTTTTGTTAGCTTAGTTAGTCAGGGAGAGCAAGCAAGCATGTCAGCAGAGGAGTATGGCAATCTGACAAGGAGCCAGTTGGCTGAGATGTACCAAGCTAAGGGACTGGTACATGGCAACCTGACTAAGGCAGACAATATTGCAGCTTTGGTCACAGCTGCATTAGAAAACAGTAATGTGGAGGATGATCAGACTGGCCATGGAGATGTACAACACTCAGAGAATGGACAGCTCAACCTTTCTACAGAGGACTTAAAAATCCATCTGGATCTAAAGAGACTTGGGTTGGAGGTCAGGCAGGTATGGTTTCTGACCCCCTTACTCCATGGTAAAGCTGTAAATGTACTTTCCAAATTATCTGACATTGACTGTTTTAACTATAATGCTGTAAAGAATTGTTTGTTAGAATGTTTTAAGGTAACATCTGAAACTTAAAGGAAAAAGTTTTGTGAGCATAGATGCAAGGCAGATGAAAGTGTGTGTGAATATGTTGCTGAACTGAGCACTTATTTTCATAAGTGGGTGAATGGATGTCAGGTCACCACTTTTGAAGGGCTTGCAGACCTATTGGTGATGGAACAAGCCCTTAGCACTTTGCCTGAGAACATGAGGATCAGGTTAGCTGATAGATAATGTGCTACTTCAGATGAGTTCGGGAAGAAGGGAGACCTATACCTAGCAAGCAGGGCATCCCTGCACAGGAAAGGGACCCCCAGTACTGCTCATGGGTCTAAAGGAACCCATGGTGGGCAGCCCAGACTGCCCCAACAGAATCTTGCAGTAGCAGGGGAAGCCATTAGTCCAGGTACACATCCAGGACCTAGAGTTATATTTCAAAAAAGTAGTTTCTTCTTCTTGACCTTTTACTGGCAATTTATCTATTGCCAGTCTGCACAAACAATCTGCACATTCTACTGTCTGATTACACAATTTGCATTTTATTTTTATAGCTTTATTTTTTTTCTTCTGTTAGATTTTCTCATGGTTATTCATAGTAATGTTTTATCACTACATTCTTATAGCATACTTTTCTATCTTTTTCTTTATCATCAATTTTTAGTTTCAACAAAAAATATTTTTTTTCTTGGCAACAATTTATTTCTTCATTTATACACTTCTTTTCTCGTTTACTCTTTTTTTACCATACCCCCCAAATTATCATATTTATATTTAAACAGTTTTAATAGTAATCTCTCATCTTTTTTTATTAATCCACATTAACACTGCACAAATTTAATGAAGTAGTGTATACCACTACCTCCTTTTTTATTTACACATAAAGTCCTCTTTTTACTAGTTTCAGTCTAAAACCACATACAAATGATTCATTGCTGCAATAATTGCTTTTCAAATAGTGTTGGCAACATAAATATACTTGCTATGTATGCTATTTTCCCATCAGTACTGAATTTATCATATAAGCCTTTTTTTCTGAATGATAATGTATATGTTCTCCAGAGAAGACATGTTTGCTTTATTTCTTCTATTGTATTTTTTCCAGCTGAATTCTACTTACATATTTATTCCCAATTTTTATACTTAACACAGAAACTTCATTGATTGTAAAATATATAAACCCAATTTTACTACTTCACCTAAATCTTTACTTTTCACTTTATTTAAAGCCATCCCTATCATCTCTATACACTCATACATGCAAATTTTCACTTCTTTTATCCACATTTTGTTTTCTTGTATTTATTATAATGTAATTTGCATATGTTAACAGAAATTAAATTCTTAACCCTTCAGGTGTTATATACCCCATCTCCTTCATTTTATAATTTATTTAATATACAATCATATTCATAACTAGTGCAAAGAGTATACAACTCATTGGACATCCCTGTCTTACATCACTCTTTGTATGTACCTCTTGCCTTCACCAGCCATTTACAAGTACTTTTTTTTACTTTGTACTGTATGCTAACATACATCATTTCCTAACTTTCTCACTTATATTACATTTTTTCATTATTACCCATAAGATTTTATGCCCAATTGTGTCAAATGCCTTATTAATGTCTCCTATCATGATGTTTGTTCTTCTTTTCTGCTCATACCATCTACAATTTCTCTATCATTAATAATTATAGACAACTGTTCCCCTTTATACTATATATGCTATCTTCCATAACAGTTCTTATTTTAGTGTCACATCTCTTTTGTATTATTTTCATAAATATCTTATAACCATTATTATTCAAAACTATTGGTCTCCATTTTTTTAATTTTCTTCTATTGTCCATTTTCCATATGAACTTAACTACATAATTCTATATTCATAAAACCTTCATTTAACCATTCATTCAAAATCTTTAAAAATATTTTTTGCCAATCCCTTACATTTTTATACATTTTATACTATATTCCATCTGTGATGAAGCCAAATCTATTTTTACTTGTCCTAATACTTTATCTAGGTTATTTAAAGAAATCTCCTTTTCCAACTCTTTATTTTCTTTTTCTGTTAACTTTTTTACTTTAGTCGAAAAGCAAAAAGCCAGAAATCTGTGTTGAATGAAGTCAGCGATAAAAAGTAGTACCAAATATCCAAAAAAAAGAAAAAAATCAAGACTTTCAAAATGCCAAAACAATAAAAGGTTTCATTGTGCTAAGCTTTCGGGTTAATACCCTTCTTCAGTGCATATAAAACAACTATTCAACAACACTCAATTTATAATACAGCCAGTAAATCATATGACACAGCTTCTCCTATCAGAAACGTCCATCAGGTATGTGACGGCCATGCCCTGGCCCAGCAATCAAGGAGCCTCAGTCCTTACCACTAACACAAGGGAGGTCGTTTCCTAGAAGAGGAAAGGATAACTAATACACACAGTAAAGTACAATTTCCCTTAAGTTCACACAGAGATGACAGTCAGTCTGGGGCTGGTTGCTCCTTTGCTCACCAGGTCCCCAATAAGACTCTGCACTGGGTCCAGGCCTCAGCCTAACTGGGCAAGCTAAAACCTCCAGTACCCTCTCTGTCCAATCAGTGCTTCATGTCTCTGCCCAGGTAGCTGATACATACATGCACACACATACTTTGAGAAGAGGTTATACAACCGCACAGACTTTCTTGGGAAAAGGCTGGCACAGGTTCTCCAGCTGTGCCCCTATTACCTAGACCATATGGTAGTAATTTCTGCCACCATCCAGTTAATTATCAGCTACTAAAAGACCCTTAAAAGGGTGTCCAATTATTACTGTGCAATATTACAATCCATTTGGCAATGTGACTATTCAGTCTTAAGGCTTATTGGAGTGACTTATTACAATAAACTCTATAAATATATAATGTGCTCTAAAGCATACTTTATCTCTAAATAAATGAGCCACAGGTAGAAGGTTTTAAAAATATTTAATAAATAATTAAAACACAAGACAAAACTACTTCACCACAGAGATATCTAAGAGCTCAGATATCACACAGAAACTTAAAATAATACAGTAGTACAGGTCTGATTTCAAAGAAAAACACTTAATCTAACTTTCTAATTTTTAGCTATTCTTAAGGGAAATCACAATGCTAAAACGTACATGTGAGCATACATAAAGAGCAAACCGTGCTGGGTTAGATATCCAAGATCAAAATGGTTTCAGTCTCTTGTGAGAAATAGTATTTAAACATTACTAACAAACATGTCTCTAAGGCCCTCCCAAATTACATCATTTTTGACACTTAGGTTTTCCCAGTATTCATATTGCATCATCCTAACACCTGGTCTGAGTTCTCAGGCAACAAACAGCATTATTTAGCAATCTTACATCTGCTCAGAAATTTACAACAATACAAGGCATTTCACATATACATTCTAGCAGAATCCAGAGCAATAAAGCACATTCCACATGTAAATTCTGGTCATAAACTTTAGCCTTAAAACAATGGGCATGAAACCTTCACCCAGATGCACTGGAGCCGAATTCTAACATGAAAGGGTCACAACATGCTTCACCTGGCCAGTAGAGTGCAATGTTGTCACATATTTTGCAGTTCCACATTTCACAATATTCTTTTACATTCAAGAAAACATGCCTATATTTTACATTCATTTACAAAAGCCAGAATTATATATCAAATTCGACTTGACTAGGCTGGCAGCCTTCTCCCATCTCTCCCCAATTGTCACATCCCCCTCCAATGGGGAACTCAAGCAAGTTTTTCAAGTGCCCCTTGAGAAACATCACTTGAGAGTGTCAGGTCTGTCTGGGTGTACCTCACCCCATTCCCTGTCTTGAGAACCCATTTGCATTGGCATTGCTACTCCCACTGTGGAGCTGCACTGACATATCATATGCTTGCAATCCCACACTCCATCTTAGCAACTTGGCATTTTGCTGACTGGCTCTCTTTAATCATGTTAGAGGGTTGTGATCTGTCATCACAGTAAATTTTCTTCCATACAGATAAGGTTGAAGTTTTTGTAGTGCCCACACTATGGCTAGACATTCCTTTTCAACCGCTGCATAGCATTCCTCCCTGGGTTGGAGCCTATGACTGAGATAAACCACTGGGTGCTCCTCTCCCTCTGAAGAAATCTGGCTAAGTACAGCCCCTACCCCATAGTTTGAAGCATCCACCTGCACAACAAATTATTTGCTGTAGTCTGGACTGGCTAACACAGGGGGTCCTCCCAAAGCTTCCTTAGGCTTCTGAAATGCCTGCTCACATGCTGGGGTCCACACTATCTTATCTGGCCTGTTCTTCCTTGTCAGGTCTGTGAGGGGAGCAGCTATGGTACTATAATTGTGAACAAACTTTTTGTAGTACCCTGCTGTCCCCAAGAATGCCCTCATCTGCTTTTTGGTAACAGGTGCAGGCCATGCCTGAATGGCTTCTACTTTGGCAGGTTCTGGCCTTATCTTACCACTCCTCACTCTATGTCCTAGGTAAAAGACCTCTGCCATACCCACCTGACATTTGCTCAGCTTAATGGACAACCCTGCCCTCTGTAGTCTGCCCAGCACCTCCCTGACATGCTGAAGGTACTCTTGCCTGGAATGGCTGTAGGTAGTAATATCATCCATGTAAGCAAGGGCAAACCCTCCTGCTCCTGCTAAGATATGATCTACCAGCCTCTGGAAAATCGCTGGGGCATTCTTCATCCCAAAGGGCATCATTGCGAACTCATACAAGCCAAAAGGAGTCACAAAGGCTGACTTCTCTCTAGCACAGGGAGTCAAGGGCACCTGCCAGTAACCCTTGGTAAGATCAATGGTTGTAAGATACTTAGCCCCACCCAGCTGCTCTAGGGCTTCATCTGTCCTAGGCATGGGGTAAGCATCCGATTCTGTGTGACTATTTAATTTCCTGTAATCCACATAGAACCTGGTGCTGCCATCCTTCTTTGGCACCAGTACCACTGGGGAGGCCCAGGGACTGTTGGACTCCTGAATCACCCCTTGTTCCAACATCTCCTGTACCTCTTGCCTCAGAGTCTGTTTAACTCTCAGGCACCCTATAAGGGGCCTGCCTGATAGGCCTTTGGGGTCCTGTATCCACCTGGTGCTGCACCAGATGTGTGCTCCCTGGTTTCCTGGTGAACATGAACCCAAATCCCTGCAACACTGCTTGGATTTTTTGAACCTGGGTAGGAGATAGCTGCTGGAACATTGCTACCCCTTCCACCAAGGTGTCATCCCGAGCCTCACTGAGGAGATCAGTCCCCAGATCTTCCTCACACTCCTCCTGCAATCCACTGCAAATGCTCAGCACAAAGGCCTCCCTATCATGGTAAGGTTTCATCATGTTAACATGGTACAATTTGTGCCTCTGCCTTCTGCCTAGCAGTTCCACCATGTAGTTAACATCACTTACCTTTCTTACCACCATGTAGGGTCCCTCCCAAGCTGCCTGCAACTTGTTGTGTCTGACAGGAATGAGAACCATCACCTGCTACCCTACAGCATTTTCTCTAGCTCAAGCATTCCTGTCATATCACACCTTTTTCTGTTGTTGGGCTTCTGCCAGGTTCTCCTTGGGCAAGCCCATGAGTTCCCTGAGCCTTGTCATGAGGGTTAGGATGTATGCCACAACAGACTCCTTGTGAGACTCACACTCACCTTCCCACTCATCTCAAATTAAATCTAGAGGTCACCTCACCCTATGCCCATATAGTAGATCAAAGGGTGAAAATCCTATGGATTCCTGGGGAACCTCTCTGTAAGAAAACAACAGATGGGGCAAATATTTGTCTCACTTCCTCTTAAACTGATCTGCAAATGCCCGTAGCATGGACTTGATTATAGAGTTTAACCTCTCATCAAGACCATTAGTCTGATGATGGTAGGGGGTGGTCTTCATGTGCTTCACCCCACAGGAATTCCACAGACAAGCCAGCAGGTCTGACATAAAATTGGCACCTCTGTCAGACAGTATTTCCTTTGGGAAACCTATCCTGCTGAAAATCTCTAGCAAAGCATTTACCACATTTTCTGCCTCAATGGAGGACAAAGCCACTGCCTCAGGGAATTGCGTAGCATAATCTACAATCACTAGGATATACTTTTTCCCTGTGGAACTTGGGTTACTCAGAGGACCCATCTATCCTCTGAAATGGCTCCTCAATTACAGGCAAAGGCATCAAAGGAGCTCTCACCTTGTCTCCTGCCTTGCCTTCCTTTTGGCACTGCTCATAGGTCCTGCAGTACCCTGTTACATCTCTGGAAATTCCAGGCCAATAGAAGTTTTGCATAATATGCCTCTTTGTACATTTTATGTCCATATGACCTGCAAAGGGTATATCATGGGCTATGGCCAGAAGCACCAGATGGTAAGCTCCAGGCACTACCAATTGCTGTACTCTCTCACCTTCTAGCCCTCCCTTAGGGGTCCACTTTCTGTACAGTAACCCTTTGTTCCAGTATACAGATTCCCCCTTCCCTTGAGAATCAGATGCCTCCCTAGCTACCTGCCTCAGGCCTTGCAATGTAGGGTCTGAGAGCTGAGCCTGTTTCAAGTCTCTCCTTGTAACCCTTCCCAGCTCCCCTTCCACAGGAAGTCTGGCATCCTCTGACAGCGGTGCCTCACTGTCATTCTGGGTACTACTACTCACCTCTACCTTTGCAGTTACCCTGCCCAAGGGAACATCAGTACCCACAAGCAGCTGTGGATCACATTCAATCTCACTGCTGCAGTGTAGCTCACTCTCTGAAGTAACCACCTCAGCAGTACTGGCTGCAAGTATGCAGTCTGTCTGGGTCTCCCCCAGGCTACCAGACCCACATGCTTGTCTCCTAGCCTCACTGCATGTAACTGCATAAGTGCATAGCACTGCCTCATCCAAATCCTTCCCTCTTAGGACATCTGCAGGATGGTAGTTTCATACCCCTGTTGTCTCAAGACAACCTACTGTTGGCATTTTGTCTTTCCCACTTACTGGTTCCCTCACCTTTGGTTCCCAACCTTGCCTCTGTGGACACCTGTATGCCACATGGCCCCACTCGTTGCATTCAAAACATTTAACCCTAGCTCCTGAACTTGTACCTGGACTAGTGGCTTCCCCTGCTACTGGCGGATTATGTTGGGCCAGTCTGTGCTGCCGACCATGGGTTCCTTTACACCCATGAGCAGTACTGTGGGTTCCCTTCCTGTGCAAGGCTGCCCTGCTGGCCAGGTATAGGTCTCCCTTCTTCCCCAACTCCTCTGAAGTAGCACACTGTCTATCAGCTAACCAGATCCTCGTGTCCTCAGGCAAAGTGCTAAGGGCTTGTTCCCTTACCAAAAGGTCTGCCAGCCCTTCAAAAGTGGTAACCTGACATCCACTCACCCAGCTATGAAAATAAGTGCTCAGTTCAGCAACATATTCACCTACATTTTCATCTGCCTTGCGTCTATGCTCACAAAACTTTTTCCTATACATTTCAGGTGTTAGCTTAAAACATTCTAATAAATGTCTTTTTACAGCAGTATAATAAAAACAGTCAGTGTCATGCATTTTTGCTAAAGAAGTTACAGCTCTACCCTGGAGTAAGGGGGTCAGAGCCCTTGGTCAACTTCATACTGTTTACATACTTGCTCAAACATATGAATGAAGCTATCAACATTTTCCCCCTCTTTAAACTGTATAAGAAATTTATTGACCTTTTGTGCTTCTGCATGTCCTCCCAGTGGTCGAGTGGCATTTGAAAGACATGTGTAAATGGGTGTGCCTTCGTTGAAGGTTGGGCGTCGACCTGGCACCTCGGCACCATAAAAATCTACTGGCAATCATTAGCGGACCGAGTTTCACTGTGGCGACCCCTAAAAAGCTGAAAGAAGAAGAATAATCTTTCACGTTCGTTATCACAATAGCCTCACTCTTATCATCCTGTATAATTATGATATCATTATTCTTTTGTAGTTTTAAAAGAGCTTGACATTCATTAAAGGTTGAATTATACAATTTATGGTTTAATTTTTGTTCATACAACTCATGCAATTCTCTTTCACAAATATATTAAAAAGCAATCAGTATGGAATGACCATTGGGAATAAATGTATTGGACTCTCAGAAGAAGTATAGTTTTTAAAAATCAGTTTAAAATTAAGATTTCTGCCAACGATTCACAAATCAGTCAACTCTTCAACCACAGTGTCACTATTAGCAGGTATAAACTGTAAGCAGTTTTATAACAAGGAGATATCATCAGATGTCAAAACTAGATCAGATAAGTTTACAGTAGTATCAGATGTTAATGAACCTGAGACACCTACAGTTTCTGATTTGAGTGAATTTATGTTTCTGACCCATTGTAGTTTCTTATGTATCTGCTTCTCGTCTTTTTCACGATCTTCCTCTTGACACATTTCTTTGCCATAATCCTATTATCTCCAGTAAGGAGTATTGCAGGAGGTATGGATTTATCTGAAAAACCTGCGACTGACATATCTTCTCATGGGACAGTCCTGTATTAGATGCCAGATCATTTGTCAAAGAATTTTTTGCTTTTGATATTTTTTCACTATCTTCTTTTTTCTTCAGACATTTCTGACACATATTGTACTACACTATACTTTTCCTGAGTTCTTTCTATTTCTCCTTTTATACTTTTTATTTCTCTCATTACACTAAAATCTTCCTTTACTAATCTGCTTAAGTAACTTGATAATTCTTGTCTTTTTTGTCATAAAACATATCTTTGCTTATATAACAATGCTTCAAATTTTCTTGATTTACTACATATAGTTCTTTTACTTTGTCAAAGTACTTTTTATAATTATGTTTGACTCTTGCAATGCCTCATTATATGTTCTTTTATATTTTATTTCTCTACTTTTCTCATATCATATTGCCTCTGTAAAAAAATATTTTTTATATTTTCCTTAAATATCACCCACCATTCAGACCAATTTTTACAAAACGTTCTTAAAGCAATATGATATTTACATAACTGTATTATTAGTTTCTTTCCATCCTTATTCCATGTTTTCTCATTTATCCTTTTTATTCCTTTGCCTATTTTAATATATTCCTTGTTTTCTTTTATCTCTCACCATTTTGTAAGATGATGAGAAAACCCTGTTTCAATTACCTCCCCTTCTACTATAACTAAACCTTCTGATATTAGAAAATAATCAGTTTCAGTTCTATACATACAGCATTTGTAATTCCATGAATTGTCCCAAAGTTTTAACTTACCACATCTTATAACTTTTAATATATTTTCTTATATCATTTCCTTTCTTTTTACACTTTCATCTTAAATCACAATTAAAGTCTTCTGTTATTATAATATTTATATTATCACTACATAGTCTAAAATCTGATGAAATACACTTTCCTTTCTTTACAGTTAGAATAAGTATACAGTGTTATAATTCATTAGACTTGTTCTTTCCATTTTAAATCTACAATGGTTAATCTTCCCATTTTTACTAAAGTTAAGTCTAACATCTTTACTGTATTTCTACAAACTACATCTATTCTAGAACATCTCTCATAAACCAAGTTACAGATTATCTTTCGATTCCATAGTTTTTGTAATATTTCTTCATTTGTATCTTCTAATATAATTATATCTACATCAAATGTATTACACTACTCCAAAATTCCCATTCTTCTTACTATATTCTTATTCATTTTCACATTTACAGAAAACACTCTAACATTTTCATTTCCTCTTTTCCTTAGATTCATGAGTTCATAAATGTATACCTAATTACTAATTTAGCTTTCTGAACATGCCATTCTAAACCTAATCTATTTCCTTCCCAAAGGTGAGAATCAAACACTGTACTTTTTGTCTGTTAGCCAAACACCATAACCATTATACCAAGACCCAGTCTTTAGCTGTATATATATTCTTTTTCATCCATTTCCTTTCTTTTTTTCTGTTGTACTTATCCCTTTAAATTTTCTTTTTCTGTCTTTTGTCCTTTTACCAATAAAATTATGTTTTCCTTTTACTACCTCCAAGTTTATGTCTTCTTCAGCACTTATTTCAGAACATTCTTCTATACCTTTTTTATTTTTTCTCATCCAATTTTTCTTCTATTTCTTTGTTAATTTTCTTCTCTTTTTTTCTTTTTCTTCCTTACTATTTTCATTTTTGCAATTCATCAATGTGTCCAATTTGTTACAATTTATAACATTTCAGTTCACATTTTTTTGAAGCATTCTCCATTTTCCACAAATATAACATTTTCTTTTGTCACAGGTACTTATCAAATGTCCTTCTTTTACACAAAGTGTTTCGGGTTGTCCAAAGTATTTTATAACACCACTATTCTACTCCACATTTGTCATGTGGAGTATATGTATAATTCTTTGTCTTTCTATTTTAATGCAATATTACAATCGCAAACATCAGTCCATAAACCTCTTTGTCATAGACTTTTGCAATGTTCAATACTCCTTTACATAAAGTTTTCAAATTCCTTTCTAAGTCACTCCTTCTACCTCCCTTTGTAATTGTATATGAGTCTTCTTTTTGTTTCCCTGTTAAATGCTTTTATCACATAAAGATTCAATGGGTAATATTCTTTTTTTTTAGTATTCTCCAAGAAAAATTTCCTTTGAAAAAATAGTCCCAAATATGTCACAAAAACTTATTTGTTAATAAAAATAAATGCCCCTTTTGCCTCATGTGCTTTTACTCCAAAGGATCTATTAAATTGTCTCACACTTCTTACCTGTCCATGTCCTTGTCTTCTTTACTTTGAATCCTTACGATATACTTCCGTTTTTCATTTTCTTTTACCTTCTTTTCGGCTATACCCCACTTTTGCCTTATTTTACTTTCTCTGTACATGTTTTCTTTTCCATCTAACAACTATTCTTCAGGATTGTGTCTGCATCCTTCTTTTGTATTTTTTCTATAAAGTCTCACAAGGAAAATCTCCTTCATTTTCAGGTTCACTCTGCACCACCATTTCTTTATGTAAATCATCTTGCAACCCTCCCAACTGGAGGGTTGTAATTATGCATCCATCATTTGCTGAGTTGGCCCTATCAAACAGGTTTCTTTGAAACATTTCCTCAGAATCCTGCACACATTCCTTAGTCTCTATATTCACTTTTTCCTTCTTACCTGTCCATTTCTTTGTCTTCTTTACTTTGAATCCTTACCACATACTTCTATTTTTCATTTTCTTCTACCTTCTTTTCTGCTACTCCACTTTTGCCTTCTTTTACTTTCTCTGTGCATTTTCTTTTCCATCTAACAACTATTCTTCAGGATTGTGCCTGCATCCTCCTTTTGTATTTCCCCCATAAAGTCTCACAAGGAAAATCTCCTTCATTTTTAGGTTCACTCTGCACCATTTTTTTATGGAAATCATCTTGCAACCCTTCCAACTGGAGGGTAGTAATTATGCATCCATCATTTGCTGAGTCAGCTCTATCAAACAGGTTTCTTTGACATATTTCCTCAGAATCCTGCACACATTCCTTAGTCTCTATATTCGCTTTCTCCTTCATTTCTGTCACTACTCCATCTCCTTCTTTCTCCAGCTGCCTACCTGTTTCTCCAGGCCACCTCTGCACCTGAATTGGAGACAGGAAGAGCTCTTCCAAAATGGGTCCCTCTCACAAGTACGGGAAGTTTTTTTTTTTTATTATTTGTATACATATATACAATTCATATTTGTTTTACATATTTGTAATGTTTACATATTCTAACATCAATTAATACACTGATATTCCTTGCATATTTTAACATCAATCAACACATTGATATTCCTATTTTAAGTATTTCCCCAGCTCTTTAACCAACAACCAAAGCCATATTTTGTCCAGTATTTTTGTCAAAGTCCATATTCCATTGTATTTGATTTCATTAAGCCTTTCAATACATATCACCCATGTTACATAAAATATGATTCTGTCCATTTTCTTTGCTTCATTCTGGGATCTAGTCCCATAAAACCCATATTCTATCATGTCCACATTTAACATTTCAAAATGTAAATACGTTTTAATCAAATCATGTTTACATACTTCTTTCCACAGTTGTTGAATTCTCCCACATTTTAAAAAACATGTTATGTAATTCCCGGTTCTTACATTTATTATATATTCTATTCTGTTTTCTCTTATATAGCATATTTGCCCCCAGTGGTAATTTTCCTGTGGATAACCTCCACAAAAGATTACATTCTTTAATTGTGTTATAATTTTTGAAGCTCATCATTATTGCTTTTTTCTTATTTATTCCTAACTCATTCTGTGGGTCCACCAAATAAAAGGATCTCATAATGTTAAAATATAATTTTTTCTATTATTTTCAATCACATTCTTTTTTATTTTCCACAATACAAAAATACTTTTACTTATTTTTTCATTTCCATTTCTTCACAAATTTGTCTATATTTACAATACATTATTATTTCATTCAAGTTTTTATTATTTTTCATTATTCCTTTCAGTACTTTATGCTGTATGCACAATCAGATTAATCAGCCCCAATCCCTCTTGTTCATCTTTCATATACAAAATTCCCTTCTTAACCATGTTCAATCTTGACCCCCAAATGAATGAAAAAAAAATCTGCATAATTTCTTTTTCAAGTTTCACTGGCATCATGTAAACATTTGCTATATAAACTATTTTAGCTATTATTATGGTCTTTATTAAATGTGCTTTCTTCTTATATGAAAACTTATGTGTTTTCCAGAATGCAATCATTGATTTCTTTAATAATTGTGTCCCATTGTTCATGTCTGTATTCTGTACTTCCAAATACTATTCCTAAAGTATCTATATTCGTCTAATTATATTCCCTGCTTCCTATAGCACATTCATACCCAAATACTTTACTTTTCTCTTTATTTATGCTTAAACCAAGTCCCATCAACTAAGTAATTTTTCATTATTTTTTCCATCCAGGATTTATTATTTTCTATTACTACAATGTCATCAGCATAGGTATACATTATTGGCAACTGTATTTCCTCCATTATTCTATATATTCCCATACTTGACATTTTATTAATTTCCATTACAACTATGTTCATGATTATAGCAAAAATCATACTGCTTACAGGGCATCCTTGTTATGTACCACATTCTATTTTCAAATTATTCCCAATCCAACAGTTTACATTCAATCTCACATAATTCTTTTTATATATTGATGTAATTACTTGCAATATTTTTTCACGTATGTTATATGTTTGTAAAATACCATATAATGCTTCTTACTGAATATTACCACATACTTTCCTAACATCCTGTCATGATTTTTGTTTCCAAACCCATGGCAAGCAAGACTGCAGATTCCAACAAAATATTTTGAATGCACAACAACCAGTCCAAAGATTCACCAGTACACAAGTTTATTCCACAACAGAAAACAGTAAGTTAAGCGCTTTCACTCAGTCAATACCGAGCTTCATCAGAACAATAAATGCATTCATTGCTGGGTATAAATAGCAATGAGTGGTCATGTGACCCAAACTTTCCCCCAATAGAAACGCCCAAAAATTCGTAAAAATTATACAATCAATCACACAATTGTTTATGTAAATACTTACACCATAAAAAACCCTTCCTTTTCATAACACTATATAATAATGTAAAAACTTAGTATATATACAGTTAAATTGCAGCGTGCCAACTATTGTGTCTACACTAAGGTCTACGGGCATATGTAAAGAATAATAGTGTACGTAAGGACCTGAGAATCATCCTAAATAAAATGAATTATGTGCAAAACTAATAATATCAACAGGTCCTCACTGTAAAGTTGTTATTTTATAAACGGGCAGCCCTTAATTTTAAAACACTACTAATGCTATTGTCGTTCAAACCTGGAGCCGTACCCGCATCCAGCCTAACTTGCCAAAGCAACTCCTTGTATTCCAATCTTGATTCCCAGCTACCTCCGCAGAGTTCTGGAACCACTTGCTCCAAAACCAAAAATTTCCCATTCATATTTTCACAAACCTGGGAATGTTTGAAAAAAGCATTAGTATCTTTGCCCTTAGAAACTTCATACATGTGTTCGTACACCCTTTTCTTTAACTGTCTCTCTGTTTTGCCAACGTAAAAACTATTGCAGGTCACACAAATTCCCAAATAAATAACCCCTTTAGCCCCACAGATGAAATATTTAGTAGATTTAAATGTATATTTTCTAGAAGGAATAAAAACTGTGCCTTGATTAATCATATAACTACACTGTTGGCATGCCCCACACTTGTATGTACCAAATTTAGACTTGTCTATGATTGATTTTATTATGGGACTCCTTTCCAGTAATTCCTTCAAATTGATGTCTCTCTTCCTAACAAACTGTGGGTTAGTTGGAACATACCCTTTAATCTCCTCATTCAAGGTCAATATTGGCCAGTGTTTAAAATAATTTCTTCAACTTCATTAGATGTAGTTGAAAAAGTGTGTATAAAAGTACCTTTAAAATCTTGAGATTTTGGTAATACATTACCACTGTTCATTTTTCCTGTCCCTAACAAGGGAAAAATTTAGAATTTCTGTTTTCAATAACTTCAGCTGCCATACTGTCAATAAGATTCCTTGGGTACCCTTTTTCTTCAAACAGTGCTCCAATAATCTTAACCTCATCCAGAAAAATTTCCATCATACTGGTCATCCTAGAGGGCCTGATCATTTGGCCCGTCACGATACTCTTTTTTTGAAAAAAACTGATGTCCACTATTAAAATGTAGATATGAATTTGAAAATGTACTTTTTCTAAATAGCTTAGATTGAAAATAATGATTAGTGTAATCCTTGTACAAAGTAACATCCAAATAAATCAACTGATGTTCACTAATATTGTGTGTAAAAACCAAAAACTCAGTAGTATTATTGATATATCCCACAAATTCGTCCAACTTCTCTCTTGAACCGTTCCATAATAAACATATGTTGTCAAGGAATCTAGTGTAATAAGTGATGTGTTTGGACCATTCAGTCCTTAATACAAATTTCTGCTCCCAGTAGTATAAAACACAATTGGCATACAAAGGGGCACAAGGTGCCCCCATTGCTACTCCTTTCTTTTGTTGATAAAATTCCCCATTAAAATAAATAAAATTGTTATTTAAAACATTTTCTGTAAACTCAAGTATTAAATTAATAGTATTACTGTCCAATCCGGATTCAGAAACTAACATATCACAAAACCAGTCAAGCCCAGTGTTGTGTGGGATACTCGGAAACAATTCTACTATGTCAATAGACAGAAGCACAGTATACTAACCTCGAAAAAGGGCATAGCAAAATTAATTTAAAATGGGTGGCGAAAGCCATACACACTCTGGCTAGGCTTATAAATGCCCTAGGGCAGATAGCCTAGTATGAACCTATGAACCTATGAATAGTGACCATAAAAACATCTTTCCCAAATTATTCATTGATCCTTTCAGTACTTTATGCTGTATGCACAATCAGATTAATCAGCCCCAATCCCTCTTGTTCATCTTTCATATACAAAATTCCCTTCTTAACCATGTTCAATCTTGACCCCCAAATAAATGAAAAAAAAAAATCTGCATAATTTCTTTTTCAAGTTTCACTGGCATCATGTAAACATTTGCTATATAAACTATTTTAGCTATTATTATGGTGTTTATTAAATGTGCTTTCTTCTTATATGAAAATATGTTTTCCAGAATGCAATCATTGATTTCTTAAATAATTTTGTCCCATTGTTCATGTCTGTATTCTGTACTTCCAAATACTATTCCTAAAATATCTATATTAGTCTAATTATATTCCATGCTTCCTATAGCACATTCATACCCAAATACTTTACTTTTCTCTTTATTTATGCTTAAACCAATTCCTATCAACTAAGTAATTTTCCATTATTTTCTCCATCCAGGATTTATTATTTGCTATTACTACAATGTCATCAGCATAGATATACATTATCGGCAACTGTATTTCCTCCATTATTCTATATATTCCCATACTTGACATTTTATTAATTTCCATTACGACTATGTTCATGATTATAGCAAAGATCATACTGCTTACAGGGCATCCTTGCCATATACCACACTCTATTTTCAAATTATTCTCAATCCAACTGTTTACATTCAATCTCACATAATTCTTTTCATATATTGATGTAATTACTTGCAATATTTTTTCACGTATGTTATATGCTTGTAAAATACCATATAATGCTTCTTACTGAATATTACCACATACTTTCCTAACATCCTGTCATGATTTTTGTTTCCACTTTTTTATTAATAATATCATCAATTACTTCTCTTATTATCCATAATAGGTCTTGACTCTCCTTTTCTTTTATCCCAAGCAAATTGTGATCAAGTAATCTTTCTATTTTACATTGTAATCTTTTAGTTACTTTTCTTATGAACATTTTATAGTCTGTGTTATTCAGTGTAACTGGTTTCCACTTTTTTTATTTCATCTTTATCTCCTTTCTTTAATACAAATTTTATCACATCTGTGCACATTCCTTTATACTTAATTCCTTTTTCTAGCCACTCAGTCATTACTTCTATAAACACCATTTTTTGCCAATCATACATTTCTTTATACATACTATATTCAATCCCATCCAAACCTGTAGCTGAATTAATGTTAATATCTTTTAAGATCTCATTCAACTCACTTATTTTTATTTTTCTCTGTAAACATTCATTATTTCCTTGTTTAATTTTACCCATTGTAAATTTGTTATATGTTGACTTCTTTTTTACTATATAAATCTAATTCATATTATTTAATTATTTCATATATTTCTTCTTGTTTTTTTGACTGGTTTCCCTTCTTTATTTTTAATTCTCTCATTATCTTTCCTTTTTTTACTATCATACATAAGTATGGTGCTACTTTTCTTCCTTGTAAACAATATTTTTGCTTATATAATAATTGATTAACCTTATCCTGATTTCTTCTATGTAATTTTTTTTTTCTTTTCATCTCTATTAAATCTTTAAATATTTTTGACTTAACATTTTGTATTCCATTTTTTCTATTTTTTTCTTTCCTTTCTTTGCATTCTAAAAATACTTTTTGTATTTCTTTTTAAATTGAATCTACAAAATTGTCCAATTTTCATAAAAATCTCTCATACCAATATGTTGTTGCCTTAACTCTATAATTTATTTTCTTTCTTCTGATACTATTTTTCATTTAATCTTTTAATACCCTTTCCTATTTTAATATACTCCTCACTTTCATGAATTCTTATTCAAATTACCATGTGATCAGAAAACCTACTATATTTAATTTATTTAATTCCTTTTTGTGTAATTTTTAAACCTTTTGATATTAAAAAATAATCTATTTCTTTCTTAATTTAATTTCTAAGTCCAGTGTTTATTTTCCCATTTTTTAATATTCCACTTTACATAATTTCAGTAATCATTTTAACATCATAACTATTCATTTTGTTTCTCAAATTACAATTAAAATCCTTTGTCATTATTATATCCATGTTAACACAGACATAATTAGGTATACTTTTAAACATTGTTTATTTTCCTTTTTTGTTACACATGCATATAAAGCTATTAGTCTATATACATATGTTTTCCATCTTATATCCACAGCTGTTATTCTGCCAAGTTCCACAATATCTACTATTTTTATATTATCTTAGCATAATATACATACACCTGAGCATGTTTCTTTGCCTATGTTCCAAATAACAGTACAACTCCAAAGTTTTTTTTCTGTTTGCATCCCTTCTTCCTCTGTTAATATTGTAATGTCTTTTAACACTATTACTTGACCATCTAGTGCAGCACACCGTTGTAAAATATTAATTTTTTAACATTCTTCATACTGTTCATGCTCAAAGCTAATATTTTCAGCTTTATAGAACCGTTGTTAAAATATTTTTTCTTATCCCTTGCCTTTCTTACCTTTCTTATTATCAATAACCATTATATTGTTACATTTTCTTTTTCTTTCCCTAACCCTCTTTTTTATTGAATTTCTATTGCCTTTTATTTTTTATTTTTATCTCATTTAACATTTTGTTGACTGGGAAAGATCAACTAGGTTCCACAGATCCTGTTTTCAGTGGAGGCCCGGGGAGAAATGCTCCAGAATTATTATCTGCCACTCTAACTCTTCTCCACTTGTTTCCTCTGTATTTCTGTCTTTTTCTTTTTCCTTTTCTTTGTCTGTTCCCTTAAATTTAAATACCATATCTATGTTTTCTTGTTGTGTTGTGTGCTCTTGTACAATATTTTCTAAATCTTTTTCTTATATAATTTCATCTTCATTTTAATTTTAATTTTCTTATATTTCTACCTCACATTCTAACCATGAATTTCCTGTCTTGCATTTCACTTCACATTTCTTTGCATTATGGCCTGTCTGACCACATAAATAACATCTTTTATGTCACACTGATTAATTAAATTATCACTTTTTCCACAAAAATAACAAGTCTTTAGTTGTCCTCTGTACCTTACAAAACTTCTATTGCCATGCACATTAATAATACTAGGTATGTACATTACATTTTCATTTTCCATTTTCAAAATTATGTCACATTCCCAACACCCAGACCATAATCCTCTTTCATCATAAATTTTAGTAGTGTCCAACACTTCTTTACATATTAACATACTACAAGTACTACATATTAGCAAATATTTACTCAGTTGTTTTGCTTCCACTTCAGTTCTAAACTGAACCAAAATTCTTTTTCTTTCCTTTTTTTTTGTTTGCCTGAAAAAGCTTGTGCCACATATTCTGACCATGGAAAACCTACTTACTTTTTATCTTAGGCTTCCCAAAAAGTTTATCATAGCCTGACCAGTTTCAAAAAACAAGTCACAAAAAGTTTCTTTGTTAATTAAAATGAAAGCTCTTCCCTCTTCAGCTTTTACTCCCAAAGGAGCAATAACATTGTCCCATACCTCATATCTGTCCAGGCCTTTTTCTTTTTTTACTGTTCACCTGAAATCCATGTTTTTCTTTATTTCCTTAATCTCTGTCTCCTTCTTAGTTCATTCTTCCACCATTTGAGAATAGGACTTTTTTCCTGGAACCTTCTCTGGCTCTTTTTTCTTTCTCCTTCTCATTTTCTACCTCTTCTATTTTTACAATAATGTCACTCCAAGGTAGAGCAGCTACACTTTCTGGGTCACTCTGTTTAATAAGCTCTTCCAGATACTCATCCTGCAACCCTCCCAACTAGAGGATTGAAATAACACATTTTTTTCTGATGTTTCTGCCACTTCAAACAGGTTTTTCTGGAAAATTTCTTCTGAATCCATCTCCATCACTGCATTTAGTTCCATCTCCTTCCTGATCACCTCTCCATCAGCAAACAAAGTTTTCTTTGCTTCCACATCACCTGAAAACAGTTCTGGTAGCCACTCTATGATTTTTTTTTTCTCTATTTCCAACAAAATTCACTTCCAAAATGATTTGGATCTCAGCATCCATGATTTCACCCTGTTCCTCTGGGCTGACCCTGCACCTTGAACAGGAAGTCAGGATGTGTAACACACACACACACACACACACACACACACACACACACACACACACACACACACACACACACACACAAACACTTCCCCCTGCTACCAAAAATCGGATAAGTTCCCTAATACCCTAGCCAAATTCCCCCTAGTAGTATAAATAACAACTCGAGTCTCCCCTGAAAAAAGGCTACTAGTCTTGTGGGACTAACCTAGTTAAGAAAAAAAGAAATAAAAAGTAAATATGTGTGTGTGTGTGTGTGTGTGTGTGTGTGTGTGTGTGTGTGTGTGTGTGTGTGTGTGTGTGTTTGAGAGAGAGATTGTGTATAACAAGTGTGTTTACATTTAAGAATAGAAATAACCATAATGCCACTATAGTCTTTAGAATGAAACTCCAAGAAAAAGCTGAAGTTGTAAATATGTCTGTTTGTGGTGCAGTGTTTTGTGGAACTAATACAACATTACAGGCCTTGTGATATAATTTATGGTCTGTTCTGACTGGAAAAGACTTGTACAAAGGCAGCTCCTCCACTCTTTGTGGATGATTTAAAATTGCACAGTTCATCACACACAAATTTGAAAGAACATCTACAACTGATGAAAACTATCAGATGATATAAGAATGAAGTGTGGTCTTGTAAATGTGCAAAAGCAACATTTGTCACAGGAAAGCTGCAGCAACAAGAACACATCAACATGGGACATGAAAGTGTGTATAAATATTTGGGAAAGAATGAAGGGTTGGTAATAAAACTTGAACAAATGAGAACAAAAGTTAGTAATGAATGCTTTAGAAGACTAAACCTCATACTGTAAACTGCATTGATATATACGAATAAAGTCTGATCTATAAGTTAGCTTGCTCTTCCTCTTTAACTGACAGCTTTGATGTGATTGAATGGCATCTTGTTTTTTATAAATTTAAAAGAATACTACCTCTATGAAATTATATTCCATTCTGTATAAAACAAAGTATCTATCTTACTTTATTCAAACATAATGTTGATAAATGGATGGGTACCAGCAAATGTTCCTCCAGTTTAGGATGCCTGTCCCTCATGGATATTGGAAACATGCAAGTATCACAGCATATCTTTGTTCAGACTATCTGATTTATTTGTATACAAAAAATAAAGGCTAAAACTACCATGGGAATGTAAGACTAGGCTTCCTAAGATTCTCAAAGAACGAAAATCTAGTAAGCAACTATGAACCCATGAACATCAGAGATTTAGCTACCTATTACCTGCATTATGATATGATCAGTTATGTATTTAACAATTCTGTGTTCAAAGCTGACCTTAGAATAATGTAGTCCAGCCCCTTTTTGAGTTATCTGCACCTATTCTGTAGTACTTTGCAGCCCTGCTTTGCTTTTTAAGTCACCAGCTGCTAATGGGCTGCTGCCTCAACCAGGAACAGGCCCTCCAACTTACAAACAATAACAACAGGCTTCTGTGTCAGTAGGACCCTAAATTGGACTAAGCAGGTAATTCTTTATTTTGATTAATTAGCCAAGGTAGAACATTGATTCTAACTGAAAACTGGACAGCAAATATCTGAATATTGTATTTTGGATCATTTCATGGGGTTAAGCAAAATTAACTATTTTTTAAACAATATTTAGTGTATTTTATAAAACATATTCTACAACACTAATTAAAACTCTCCAGGTTCTTCACATTAAGAAAATAATATTTAATATTAAGGAACAGGGAATGAAAGATGTTAAATCTGTTTTTTTTTTCACTAAATTTTTTTTTATTATTTCAAATAAGATGTCTTAAACATTACATGAAATAATGATAAATAACATATTTACAATTCTAAAACATTACTAACTTCAAACCATTATATAATTATTTACATTGGTGTCTATGCAAATAACATTGAAATTCTATATTATATAGAGTTAGAAACATAAGATGATATATCTTCTTCGATATTTTCAAGTATTTCCAGTACTTTCATCCAAGAGTAATAGTAAGAAGTAGATCTTTTAGTTCTGTTCTTCACTGTTAATATTTCCATGTGAGCAACTGTTGTTGTTAAAGTCTCAAATTCCTTGAACGTAGGCGAAGCCTCATTTTTCCAGTGTATAGTTATGATTTTACGTGAAATTGCCAATAGTGACCATAGGATTTTAGTGTCTTTTTTTGGTACACAGTTTGGAATAGGAGAGTTGAATAAAATTAAAGACTTTGTTAATTGAAAATTATCATTATAAACAGTCTGAAAAAAATAATTAATGGATTTCCAGTACACATTGAGACATATACATTCATAAAAAACATGCTGCCAATCTGCTTTTATCTTGATATGGCATCTCCAACATTGATCTTCAATAGAATACATTTTGGCTAACCTATGTGGTGTATAGAACCTTCTGTGTAGATATCTCCAAGTGAATAATTGCCAGTATTTTGATAATGTAGAAAATTTGGAAGATTTTAGAATATTACTTTTTCTTCTTCAACTGGAGGATGTTAGTTTATTAAAGTATAATAATCCCAGTATGATTTTTCATGATAGTTTTTGTTTTTTAACAATTTTATAGATATTAGACAAATAACCTGTACCCTGATAAGGCTGTTTTGTGATAAGAATAAGGTATTCAATGAGTTTTGGAGCTTCATGTCTAACTGAAGGTTGCATTTGTTCTATTTTATTTATAAGAAAATGCCTTAGATTTTGTAAAACAGCCAATTGTCTTTATTTATATTATAATTATAAATTATCTGTTCCTTTGTTAGAATTTTCCTTTCTCTATAAGTTGATGCCAAAAGAGTAATGTTTCTTCTTTAAGTATATTTATTTTAGATATTTGGAATGTATCTAGAATATTTGGTGTAAAAGCTATAGGAAAATAAGAAAATCCAATAATTAATATTTGGTATTTTGTTTATATATGTTCTGAACACTGAAAGTGTAGAACTTACATAGTTTGATGGCAATTTATTAATATTATTCCTTTTCCCTAAAAATAATCTTTTAACATCCATATAAGGGGTGATGGTATTACTGTTAAGTTGTCTTGTATGTGATTATAATTGATTTCTATGTAAATCTGCTCATGGGCTTGTTTCCATATAGGTGTGTATGAATTATTTAACCATAGTGTTATGTTTTTAATAACAGATGAGGTAATATATAAATCAATATCCGTAAATTAATTCCACCATCTTCCCAATCTGGCAAATGTTTATTTAAGGCTATACGGGTTTATTTGGAAACCATAGAAAATTTAAAATTAGTTTATTGTATCTTTGAATAATATATTTGGGAGGTAGCAATGAAAAATTTTGTATTAAGTATAATATTTTGGGAAATATGATTATTTTAATAAGATATAATCTGTCTGCTGTTGAAAAGATATATTTATTCCAGTAACCAATTGTTTGTTCTATTTTGTCTAGTATTTTATTATAGTTAAATATTAGAGAATCTGTTAATTCATTGAGTAGATTTATTCCCAGATATAATAATTTACTTTCTGTTACTATATATTTGGAAAATCTTTTGTTTATATTATTTTTTTTTTACAATTACAGGGCATAATTTTAGTTTTGTTTTCATTAAATTTTAAGCCTGAAATATTTTGAAATTTATTCATGGAGTTAAATAGAGCATTCAAAGACTCATTTGCATCTGAGAGAGTTAATAGTATGTCATCAGCAAAGAGTTGGATTTTAAGGTTTAACATTTTATTAATACAAATGCCCTTTATGTTATTGTTTGATCTGATTTGATTTGCAAAGGGTTCTATGAGTAATGCAAATAACAATGGTGATAAAGGGCAACCTTGTTTAGTTCCCTTTTTTATTGTTATAGGGCCTGATCTATATGATCCCAGTTTAACATATGCAGTAGATTTGTCATATAGTATTTGGATAAGATTATTAAAATTAGAAGGAAAGTTATATTCTTTTAAAACTAGTGAAAGAAAGTTCCAATTAACCAAATCAAAAGCTTTATTAATATCTAATGAGATTACATTTAAATTTAGGACTTTATGTTTGCTATAATCTATTAATGTTAGTATTCTTTTAATATTATCTGAAGTATTTCTTCCTTTAATAAAACCTGTTTGATCTTTGTGAATTAAGAAAGGAAGAAAGTGTTTGATCCTATCTGTATATAGCCATAAACATCTTGTAGTCTATATTGAGTAATGATATTGGCCTATATGAGGAACACTGTTTCTCATCTTTATCTGGTTTGATAATTGGGGATATCAATGAATATTTCCAAGAGGGTGGTATATTCAAATCTTTATTGGCTATATCATATACTTTTAATAATAAAGATATGGCTTGATTGGGTATTAATTTATACATTTCTGGTAGCATATTGTCTGGGCCAGGTGCTTTATTTGTCTTGAGCTTTTTAATTTGTGATTTTAATTCTGTCATATTGATTGGTTTGTTTATAATGTCTATTTGTTCTTGTGTTAATTTAATATGAATATTGTTTTCTAAGTATTTTTATATCCTTAGTAGGTGTATCTTGAGTATTTATGGAATTATCAATGTTAAATTGGAGTCTGAATGCTTCTAAAATATCATTTAGTTCCGTAACTCTTTTGTTAGTATTGGGAATAAATATTTCTTTTATTTGCTTAGATTTAATTATTTTTTGTTCTATTAGTTAAGTATCTCAGGTGTGCTGAATTAGTAGAGTATGAGTTTATTTTTATCTTTTCTAAGTTAATCATAATCTTATGGTGTAGCAATTCTGTATACTTCTTATTGATTTGTGTAAGTTCTTGAACTTGAGTAGCATTACCCTTTTGTATTTCCAGTTTCAATTTATCTGCTTTGTTTTGTAAGTCTAGCATATCTTTATTCCATAACTTCCTTTTATTTATGTACCAGGATAATATCTTCCCATATGTAACTGCTTTTAATGAATCCCAGACATATATTTCTGAAATATCTTCTGTGTAATTTATTTCTAGAAAGTTTTGATTGTTTCTTCATAAAATTCTTTGAAATCTCTCAATTTTGTGATATAGGAAGGTATCCTAGTAATGGGATTTGAATAAAATGGTGTAAGCTCTATCTCAAAGACTATGGCATTATGATCAGATAAAGGACAATTTATGATTTTGACTTTGTCAATTTTTGTTATTAGGTCATTGGCAACATATATTCTATCAATTCTAGAGTTAGTTTTATATCTATGAGAATAAAATGTGAAGATTAGTGAGTCTGGTTCTGCAAATTCATTTATATCTTTTAAATACAATGTATCTATAAATTTTGATAGTGCTTTAGAGATGGATTGTTTTCTTCTTTTGGATTTAGAATCTGTATCTTTTTCATTCATTATACAGTTGAAGTCTCCTGCCAATATCAGGCTACCCTTAGTTAAATGAATTATCTCTTCAAAATGCTGTTTAACTGTTTTTAATCCTAGTCCTGGGATCCAATATAGATTTACTAACATATAGATTCTCTTATTTAACTCTATTGAAACTAGACAAAACATACCTGATGTATCTTGATGAGTAGTAATTATTTTAGGTGTTATAGTTGAGTTGCGAAGTAGTATAGCTACTCCTCTTTTTTTGTTTTGTATTGAGAGTTTATTAGTACTGTGTAATTATTAATATTTAAGTTGTTTATATCTCTATCTAATAAGTGTGTCTCTTGTAAAAAGACTATTTGTGGTTTATGTAAGTTTATGTACTTGAATAGGCTTCTCCTTTTATTACTATTATTTAGACCATTAACATTTATGGATAAACATTTCATTTCCTAGTTTTGAGTTTGTTTTATGTGTAAGTTTATGTAAATATTGTTTATTCTTAGTTCCATCTTGGATACAGAATTCAAAAAGTTTTTCTTGTATGATTTTTGCATGTTTCTGAGTGACACCAAAGTGATAGAATAAAAAAAAACAAAGAACTTCCAAACTTGTAATTCTTAACCTTAAAAACCATTCCCTGTTGCTATGAGGTAATATACCTCTTCGTTTGGTTAGTGAATCTAACCAAACAAACTTTCTACCCTCACAAATAATATTTGGATCAGTTTCTCTTATCCTCTTAGTTTTAAATAAAGATAATTGAATAATATATTAAGATAATCTAATCAGCTAAAATATATACATATATCCTTTACTCATCTTATTGTAATTCAATAATACTTACTTCTAAGCAGGTTTCAAAAAGGTACAAATATTTAGATTAAGGTAGTATCATTTCAAAATAATTTAGGGTATTAATAAACATCATGTTAAAATCTATAACTGTATATTTCATACATCTGTTGAAAACTATTTACTGACATTACTGTATAATACAGTACCATTGTTGTGCAATTGTTTTAGACTACTCAAGTCCGAAACCAGTGTTTAAATTAATATTTGCAAAGTCATATTGGAATAAAAACATGAATAGTTCTGAAACCACATCATATTTCATGTTTAACATAAACTGAAATGCGATACAATGTATAAGTATATTAATATTTCTTTAGTAGACATTAAATATGTTCCTCTGATTGCATTTTTCAGCTTTTCAATGACAATTCCCATGGCTGGAGACAACAAGATCACAATTTAGACAGCTCCCTTATCCAAGAGACCACTCATAATGTTGTTACCTGATTGAGTGTCTTGTTGCCAACACTTCCATCAACCCTCAGAGGGACCCTGCACAATGAAAACTGACACAGTACAGAGGTAAAACTGCAGCGCACTTGACCACACCCTCAAAGCAAACATCTATGTATATCACACATCAACTCCCACAGCTTAGACTGACACCCAACCAGTGAGTCTATCTGCTGACAACAAGTGCTGGAGATACAATCCTGACCTACTCAACACCAGTAATTCAATCCTATGACTGAACAAAAGTATACTGGAGAACACATCAAAACAATGGAAGCTGCCAAGATTCAAACCACCATGTACGAAAATATTACAGGCCAAAATTCCCAACCCATTTTGCAGCAAAGAGACAAAACGTATTCAAACCATGGGGTAACACCTTTACCATGCCAAAAAGGTGTCCAAGAAGCTTGTTTTTCCTCCAACATCGGAGGACAGCCACGATGATCCATGCACTGCAAGAGTACCATTTTATCCTGGCAATTGCTTCACGACTGTATATAGAAACATTTAATCCAAATCATTAACTGGCACCACAACAATATTTCTCAGAAAAGCTGTTTTACAGCCAATGACCAGACAGAACGCATCATTGAGAGGATGCATTTATCAAATGTCAAGTGCCCCAGCCATAATACAAGTGTCTCCTCAAATCAATCCCCAACGAATCTACTGCCCACCAAACTTGCAGACCAATACTGGCATCCTTTCATGCAGTCACATTGAAACACAAAAATACAGGTCCGCTGATCAGGAACAACCAGGCTCTCAACTGCCAGACAACACACCCGTCTGCAGAAAGGTCCAAGAATCATAGTTGCATTGTCAAGCATCCTTGTCCACACTAACAGTAACATGATATACCCGCATACACTAGTATTGTGTCATTCTTGATAATGTAAAAAGCCAGACAATATTATAAGAATGGTGAAGCCACAGCCAGGCAACATAACAAGAAGAGCACAGCCACAGTCACCATTCAGATGAGCAAACGGGAACAGCATGAGCCATCTAAGGATGGATAGCCCGTTGAGTACCTGCCACAATGCATGCCCATAATGCATGGCAACCCAGTAACAAATTAGGGTGTGGGCTAAGCCTCTCCCCCTTCCACTCAAATCAGATCCAACACAATATGTGTGTAGAACACAGATGCTTCGACAAAGCCCAAAGCCACATGGGATATAAACATTGTATAATTGACACACCGGGTCAAATCCACTTTTGTTGTGTTACTCATTATAGTTGCCTATACAATCATTGCTTCCACTTTCTCCATCTAGTATACCATAACGCCATCTAAATGTTTGATTTGCCAAATGCACATCCAACCTTCTTGTTGCATCCCACCTGCCCACCCGAGGGCATACCTTGGCAGCAGGACATCAGTAGTATTCTGCAGGAGCACCAGCGTGGGAAATGGCAACCCTCCCCAAAACAAACCTGTCAGTTGCTTGACATTTACTAGTTTCTTTAGAGAATTTGTAAAACAGCAGTGATTTTATTTGCTGATGATTAATTTCTGCTTTTTAAACTCTGCTGTATAATACATAGTAAGGGATAGCTAAAATGTCTGGAAATCTAAACTGATAGAAAGACAAGCAGATATATGTCCTTATCTATCAAGGTGCTAGAAGACATCAGTAGCCATAAACTGAAAGTGCTTCAAAAATAAATATCTGTGTATATTTATATGAACCTTTATATTATTTATGTTTCCTTAGAAGGAATTTAGGTTTCTGTATCTTTAAATGTGAACCTAGCTTATTTTCTGACTAGACGTCAATTAGAAAGAGTCAGGGATGGCGTACACAAGTAAATGCGACAAGCAATAAGTAACTCAAGTTTCTAGTGATGTTTGTGGCTGTTAAATTGTCTCGAGAACCAAGCGGGAAAAGGTATGTGTTTTTCTTTTTCTTTTCCCTCCTCTTATTTGGTGACAAACTCATGTAGTGTGCACGCAAGCACTCTAGTTTACGGAGTAGTGTTCACAACTGTCAAACTTTGCATTTTAAACATGCTATGCCTTATTTCTCTACAAAAGAAAAGACAACAGGATATCTAAGCTAGTCACAAGCATCTTTCAACTCCGGATGTCTGGAGCCACAACACACATGACTTATAGCCTCAAAATATCACTTAAAACATGTTTTTTCACTGGACTATATCAGTATGTGCATATGGGTCAAAGGCAGAACATCTTTTAAGATTATTTAAAGTAGTCTTATGATACATCCTAACTGAAATACTTCATTTCAAAAGCAACACA
The DNA here is from genome assembly GCF_019279795.1 of Protopterus annectens. Lineage (NCBI taxonomy): Eukaryota > Metazoa > Chordata > Ceratodontiformes > Protopteridae > Protopterus > Protopterus annectens. The sequence goes on along the minus strand of NC_056726.1, from coordinate 1,138,127,575 downwards.
TTTCTGCCCAGCATTAGCGTTTATCCAAACAGGGACACTTTTAACTTATAAAAAGTAATACTATCAGGGATGTAACTAATAATAAGTTATATAGCAGTCATTACTATACCTATTAAGCAATATAACCATATACTGATTAAAGTATTATAAGTTAATGAAGATTTAATAAAAAGAAGAGAAAAATAAAAACAACAAAACACAAAGAGAGACAATAAATAAATAAATAAATAAATAAACTATTTGGGAACATTATTATGCATTGATTACTCTGATTAAGAATATGAAAATAATAGATGGATAATAATGAAAAATAGAGTAATGTTTAAATTATGCTTAGTATATTGATGTGATTTGAGATAAATGTATTTACATTTATGCTAATTTTGACATTTAAAATATAATTGAAAACAGTACCTGTTTTGGTGTAACTTGAAGACAGTAAGAACTTTTCTTTTGTTGTTAGTATTATTATTTAGATTTTTACAGAATACAACATATGTAAGATTATTTGTCCTTTAGTTTTTTTTTCTTTTGCTCAACAGTTTTCCAATTATTTACTTCAGCATTTCTCTTCGGTGTACTTATTGTCCAGTCCATAGATTCTTCATGTGTTAGGTTGTTGTTGTTGGTAAGGTATTTTATTGCTGAATCTACTGTTTCAAAGATTTTTATTCCATTTGGTAGAAAAACTTTCAGTCTTGCTGGAAATAAAAGATGGACTTTCAGTTGCTTTTTCTTCAAGGTTTTTTTATTGCTAGAAATTGTTATCTTTTGAAACCACCTTTGTAGAATAATCATTGTCAAATCTTATTAATGAATCATTGTATTTGATGGGAGAATTTGCCCAAGCATTTCTTAATATAAGATCTTTATCTTGTGTAGAAAAGAGTCTCACAATTATAGATCTCCGCTTGTTCGTACCCGGAGAAGAACCAGTTCCAGACGCTGCTAGTGATCTATGCGCCCGTTCTATACCATATGAAAGAGCTTCAGGTATTTTTGTTACATCTGGTATCCAGGTGGTAAGAAAGTTTATCATATTGTCTCCTTCAGATTTTTCTGGTAGACCATATATTCTAATATTATTTCTTCTTGTTCGGTTTTCCATATCATCAAGCTTTTCTAGTAAATATGTATTCTGCTGAAGTAAGAATTCAGTTTGTTGTTCTTCTATTTGGACTCTAGTGTCAATGTCACTTAATGACTGTTCAATAAGTGATATCTGTCCTTTCTGCTGTGTAAACATTTCTTGAAGCTGTTCCAGTTGTTGTGAGCACTTTTCTTTAAAAGTATCTATTTTATTGTCCATCTTGTCGATTTTTATTGTAAGTTCCTGTATATTTGTAATGAGAGACTGCAGGTCTTTTTTGAGAGAAGAGTCTTGTGCTGTATTCCTTAGATGACTCATGCTGTAAAGCTGATATTGGTGCTGATTTTCCAGTAATTAATTTGACAGGAATTATTCAAGTTCTGACAATAAAATTTTTCTTATAGATGCTCAGAGTTATTAGAAATAAGTTAGTAATAAAAATTTCTTCAATTTAAATATTATTTTGTAAAATTCCTGTCAGGAATTGTATTGAGGTAAGAGAGCTGAAATGAAGTGCAGCTATCAGTTCAGCATCCTAGCCACGCCCCATCCATTAAATCTGTTTTGAATGAAATTCACTTAGAAAGAAAACCGTTTCATAATAAATGGATGCAAGTTGGTCAGGCACATGAAAAGGGCAATAAAAGCAATGATGTTATCAACCTAACCGAAGTATGATTAACTCAAATGTAAAATCCTAACGGAAGTTTCTAATATAAAATGAAAAAAGAAAAAGAAAACAGTAGAGCTGTTTTAACTACCTGTTTCTTAATATTAGGGCCAAAAAGTCCTTCTCAACATTTGAACATAATACAACACAAAAGTCTGCACACAGTTATAAATTACACATATCTGACAAAAACAATACAGCAAAAATAAGTTAAATGTCTTTCCAATATCATTACAATTAATTGCCAGAATACAAAAATGTGATGTCCATGCAGCAGTATAAGGAAAAAGAAATGTCATAATAATACCTCTGTACACTTCATTGAGTAATTCAGATGGTAACTTTATTGTTCTTTGCAAAATAGAGCACATTCAAATGCATAAGATCCTAAACTGGTTAAAATCTAGTTACTAGAAAGATAAGAAAAGAATAAGTGATTTTAAAACCAGGCATTGCCCTTCTTCAGCCAAGCAAGGCTAGCAATATTATCAATAATCATTTGTATATTTCGGAAGGCATGTAAATGAAATCTGCATAGAATGCATATTTACAAAGCAGGTTCTGTATACACAACCTTTAAAAATACTTAGTGGTGTTCATGAAATTACTGACATGGCATGCCTCAGTACCATATACTTGAAAATCTCTGCATATTGCATTATATTTTGTATGTTGACCAAGTCATGAACACTTTAATATATTGTTTGGTGAAAAGGCACTATGTTCTAACACTCTAGACAAAATAAGTTAGTATAGTTCACAAGGCTGTCATGGTACAGAGTACATTACTCTGGTCAAATAGAAGCTTGCAATGCACAAGTCTAGGGTCTCCTTCCCTTCAAGTCATGCAATGCTCATTGAGTAGAAGCTGTTATTTTCACCTTCAAATCCACAAATTACACAGTCATTACTGAGGTTCCACTTTCCGTTATATTATCCATATAACAGTGATTGTTTAGGTGGGACCCACTACCATGACTTAGTCCATGTACTATGCATTCATTTTCTATGCTCTCTTGTCACTTACACTACCTAAACAATAATATCCGTTAGGGCATCTGACTCCATATTACTTATATAGTAATAGATATCGCATAATTTAACACATGATTACCTACATACTAAAAAAAAAAAACATTCCCACCATCCAGTCCAAAAAATAGAAAGTAGCATTCTAAAATATCATTCCAATAAAATTGTCTATATAATCATATTCACTGGTTAGCCAATCCTCTCCTTCCTCCTGAATGTTAAGGTAATACTTATCCTTATGTTGGGAGGGTGGCCTAATGGTTAAGGTGTTTGCCTTACAAATGCAAGGTACAGGCTTTGAATCTCACATGGGGTAACTGGCTAGGCTTAAAATGGCTTGCAAGGGCAGTTAGCCTAATACTAATCTATGGACCTAGAAAAATAGTATTTTTAGGGGGTTGGGAGGGTGGCCCAGTGGTTAAGGTGTTTGCCTTACAAAGACAAGGTGTAGGGTTTGAGTCTCACAGGGTATAATTGGCTAGGCTTACAATGGCTCACAAGGGCTATGATAGTACTAACCTATGATAACACCATCCTACCACCCATATACATGTAGGTGCTGTAGATTTTGCAGGGTCAGCCATATTTAACTTTTGTGTTCTTATGATTCTTACATGTTATCCAGGGGCACCAGACCACCACCCTGATATACACTGGCCACTAGCAACTGACAGTTCCAAGTGTTCTATCTGTACTGCTAATGGTGCCGATGTAACTTACTGTGGTATGTGCACAGATTATGTACTAGTGCATTCTATGGATATGCTGCTTATGCAGATATTTAACATGCAGTTTATGTCAGTATAGCTTGTTGACATATACAGCGTGGTATAATCCGTTGCTGCCCCCAGAGGTGAGCCACATACTAAAACAATGTCTGCAGGTACAGTCTTCTACAATGACTCCTACTCTATGAACCAGTAAACACCAGTAAAACTGTAACACAGAGGTGGTGAGAGACACCCATGATGCACAAGGTGGTATTACCTAATAGTCCAACATAAAATGACACAAATATTATCCTCTCAACATGGAAGTCTTCTGTTTTATGATTTCACAAGTGGCAAACTATCGAACTTCAAAGGTTCATTAGCATTCTATTGCTCTGTACATAAATGCTTACCAAACTCTAGTGCTCATTTCATATGCAGGTTTTTGCTAAACTTTACTTGTAGAAGGTGTAAGGTTGATTAACTATAAATTACCTTTCCTTACAGTATAGCACAGTACAAGAATGTGTAAGAGGCTTAAAATGACTTACACCATGCAGTAATTTTCATAAACCTCACTGAATAATTTGGCTTGTAATTATATCATTAAGCACATAAATGGCAAACATTGACAGATTATAGCCATTAAGGATTATTGACGAGTGCTGGTTTACGTTACAGACAAAAAATATACTACTTGCTGTTTAGAAGGACATTTCGTTGTTTTGGAAAGCTTACATTAAAAATCTTGCTCTAAAACTGTCTGAAAAAGCATGAAAGACATTATTTCAAACATCAAATAAAAGTTTAAATGCTTTCATTGAGTTATTTTGTTGTTATTGATCATAGGTGGTATTACTCAGCAGTCAGACCTAAGGCAAAGAAAAAGAAAAAAAAAAGTTAACATAGCTTAATAAAATCTGGAATAAGGTAGCCAAATTAACATATTAACATTATTATGCATATATGAAACTATGTTGTCTGAGAAAGAAAAAAAAAATGAAAATGCTATAAATATGTTCTATAGCCTTAGTGAATTGTCAGGGCCTCATTTCTTATAACTTCTATTTGTATTTAAACCATGCACTTTATAACAATTAGTTGCTTTCTACTGCATAACATATATCTGTTTTGTTGTTCATCTCTGTCTTCTTAAAACATAATATACTGATGCTAAGTTTATTCTTCTATGTAGTATCTCAGCTTTATGTTCAGAATTCCAAACAATATGCATTAGTGTAATAAAGAGCCTCCACCACCCTACAAGGTAAGCCCAAACCCAGCTATGTAGTCCACGCCGCTTGTATTGCAAGCAATAATAAAACAGTGAATTCAGACAAGTTAAGATTATGAATTTCAGTACTTACTGTGCAATGCAACACAGCCCAAGCAAACAGTGCTGCCCATGACAAGATATGAATGCTGCCGACCCACAGTGCCACTTGTAAATCTGCTACGTGTTGTTGCACCTGATGCAGCTTTCTGATTTGGTGCCCCAACCTCAACTCTATGCTGAGATCAGGAGCTCAAAAAATATTCTCCTTTTTGAAAAATTGTATTAAATTTCTGCATGCATGTCAGTTAAACTCTGCCGTACATATAGTATAGGAAATGAAAGTAGAAGGGTACAACATCATATCTGCTGAGTGTTGTTGCACCCAATGCTCCCCACCTCAACTCTGTACTGAAGAGCAAAAAAAAAAAACAGACCTCATAGATCAGGATCTCAAAAATATTCTCCTTTCTGAATAATTGTAGTAAATCACTTGCTACAAATGTATCAGGCAACTTGCTACATTCTCTTTTCAATGCAACACATGGAGTGCTGAAACAATAGCCTTTCAGCCCTGATTACAAATGTGATACTGACATTGACAATTTGAGTGCTAGTATTACAAAACCACTCTTTGGAATCTGCCAATCATGGCAACTGGCACTTTGTGTCCATGGTGGCTGCCTACTTTACTCCAGCCTTCTGGAACGGTGGGATACAATGGAAATTTTTCAAGACAAGAGCATTTGGACTTGTCCTCACATTACAAAGAGATTACTCACCAATCACACTGATGCACATGTCTGCAGTCTTCTTTGCTTATAATTAAATGTCCTGCCTGCCTCAATACAGCTCTACTTGTATGCTGGAACTGGTGTAGCATTTACTTGGGCTTTCTAACCTGTAATGCCTGCAGTAACAGTGTTGACATATAGTAGTGCTGTTCATATACCACAAGAGACCAGAGAGTGTAATGGCAATTTCACTGCTCTGAAGTTGTAATTAGGTACACTATGACAACATACTATTTCAAACCATTGCAGTTCAGAGTAGTCAATTCCCATAATAGAACAGGAAGTAAAGTTTTAAAAATCTTCATTAGTCTATAAGTCATAAGCACTCTTAGAATCCTCTTTTGAACTTGGGATTTTTTATTATTATTTGTTGTAGCATGCTGTGATAGGTGTAAAAGATTTTTGGAATACCACAGCTTGATACCCTGGATACATTTATTTACATCATTGTCAGGTACTATTAGTCCTAGTTCATAGACTTCTGCAAACATAATAAAGTAATCATAATATTTATGTTGTGCTATGCATTTCCTCCTCTATCAGAGTATTTCTTTAGTTTGAAATGGCAGTAACCACCCCTCACTCTTTCCTATGCAGGTTATGTAAATCAGGTGTTTTCTAATCTATGGGTAATGTAATATCCCTAGACATAAGTGAATTGCTTTTGCCAGGTGAGACAGGTGCATCTACTCAGGTGAAACTTGGGGTGTTGTTAATGAGTAAAAGTAGAGGAGATCAGGAGTTTGTCCACAGGAACGTGTATCAGTGGTATCCCTGTAGGTGTTATCAGGACAGTGGTGGTGATGCAAGAGCTGTGTCATAAGACAAAGTTGTTCATTTACTGGTCAAGTTCTCATCCTCATGTGTGGGCATAAACTTTGGGTAATGACTAACATGATGAGATTATCAATGTTGTTGTTGTTTGTCTTTTTGGCTTTTCCCGGTTAGTGGTCGCCACAGCGGAACTCTGGTCCGCTAATGATTGGCAATAGATTTTTTATGGTGCCGAGTTGCAAGCCCGACGCCCAACCTTCACCGAATGCACGCCCATTCATGCATGTCTTTTGGAGGCCACTCGATTGCGGGAAGGACATGCAGACTCCACACAGAAGGCAGTCCAGTCATGAGTCGAATAGGAGAACCTCTTGCTATGAGGCAACAATGCTACCACTGTACCACCGCGGCTTATGATGAGATTATCAATACAAGAGGTAAAAATGAAGATCTTTCAGAGAGCTGTTTGTTTCACTCCTTACAAAAGGAGGTATTGACAGGACTATAGACAAATACACTGTTTCTCCATTCTTAGCGGATTTAGCTGCAGCTTGGGAACTTTATGAGGGTGCCCTCTGTGTACTTTCTGTAAGAGGTGTATTTGGTACTGGCCCACTGGTAAATAGGGAAATGCTAGGCTAACAGTCCACAGACTATTGCAAGTCTAGCCAATAACCAGAGGTCAGAATTAAACCATGTACTTTGTCTCTCCAAGGTAGAGATCTTAACCATGATGCCATCCTCTCCTCATGAGTGCAACCATGATGGCTGGTTTCCTTATAGGCCGAGTTAACAAGCAGCACTGGAAAGTGAAACAAGGGCAGACCCAAGCGAAATTGTTTACTTTAATATTTCTTTCATTATTTAAATTTTTTGACTTGACAGAACAATGGTTCCAGTGGAGAAGTTTCAGGTTCTGCCTAGGAAAAGTATAAACAAGTAAAAAAAAAATAAAAAAATAATGGTTACAAATCATGACTAGCAGAATGTAGTACAATTTAAAAGTGTATATAATACATCAAGACTAGAAATCAACTTACTAAAATTGTTACATAATAGAAAAAAGAAACAGTATGTACAGAAGATGCTACATATTAATGGTATTATATTTTGTGTCATATCTTTTTGGAGACATTTATATTTTGTACAAGAAAATGTGGTAACACTTTGTTTTTAGTATAAAAAAGTGTTTGGAAATGACAAATATTACTGAAAAAGTAAGACTGTGGAGGAAGAGGTGAAAAAATGCAGAAATGCCTTTATAGTAAAGGAAGAGTAGGCGAAAGCAAATATTAAATAAGTAGAAGGTTAACTACGAAGAGGAAAATGTAAAGTTGTTTAAATTAATTGTAGATTAAGGATGGTTTGAAGATGGTCCATTTATGTTTGTAGAGACTATCTTAAAGATGGTCTGTGAATACCAGAACATTTATTCATTTATTTGCACTCTGTTGATGATGGTAGTCTCATTAGGTTAGTGGGTGCTTTTCAGGAGACATCCAGCATGCTATTCATTCTGACAGGGGAAGTTTGGCTGAGGTACGATGCAACTATGCCGTCAGAAGGTGGTGATGGTGGTACAATGGCAACTGTTAGTGCAGCAGGTGAAAAAGTGACTACAGTAGGTTTGTGATTGTGGCTAATTTAGAATCTGGATTCTGCCTTGGTTAACAAAATTAGCTAACTAGTGAAATAAATAAATAATAACTATTTTTTTTTTACCAAAGATCTTTATCTAACACTTAATTTGGGAGTTTATTCACTCCACAGAATGAAAGTGGAGGTATGGAAAAAGAAAAACAGCCTCTTTTGTAATCAGCAAGTCCCATCTCCAGAAAATTTTATAATTTAGTTCTTCAGATCAGAGATAATTTATTGATGTAGTGAGAGGAGCTGTGAGGGGACTTGGGTCAATATCATCATCTCCTTTCAGCTTATCCCAGTTAGGGTTCACCACAGCAGAACAACAGTCTGCAGAACAATTGGCAGTGTGGAGTTGCCAGCCAGGTGCCCAACCTTCCACAGAAGGCACACGCATAGGGCCAAATTAGAATGTCTAATCCACCTACAGAATGTCTTTGGGATGTGTGAGGAAACTGGAGGAAACCCACATGACCACAGGGAAGAATCAAACCAGAGAACCTTTTGCTGGGAGGTCGCAATGCTAACCGCTGCACCACCACAGCTACCTGGGATTTGGGTCAATATAAATTATTATTACCTTTCTGAGGGTTCCCTATGTTCATCTTCTGGAATAATGCCTGCCATTAGAATGACAATTCAACAGTTGATAGTTCTGGTTATCTTTGATATGGAAACAGTTTTCCATAGTTGTTTGAAACAGCTCTGTAAACTATATTACAAAACAAAAGCAGGCAAGTGCACCATGGTCATACTTTGTGTTATATGATTTGAATCTAAATAGAAAGTGAACGGTGCAAATCGAGTGAAGAAATATCTCTTTTACAGAAGAACACGTGAACACAAAATTAATGAAACATTGGAAAACTGAGCATAAGTTGGAGAAAATCAAAGACAAACTGGAACCATGGGCAGGTGGCTGGGAAGTTAATGTAGAATTGCTTGTAGTAAATGGACATTTAAAACACATTTAGCCAGATTCAATAAAGCCTACAATGTCTGTTCCCACCATGTGTGCATCATGGCAATATGTGCACATGGTAGGGCACTGTTTTGGATTCAATAAGTAACTCTACAAAGTCAACAGCATGGAATGCAAACTAGAACATAAGCAACTAAATTGTATGGTAATCAACCAATCCAAGATGGAGTAGCTATTCCACAAGCTAGAATGCAGCCACATAGACTCTGTGCTGGTTTTCCTTGTGATTACCAAAACCTATTGGAATACAGCCACTGAAAGGAGTCTACACAGAAACAATGTTAGGCCCTGCTATTGCTTTAATTCAAGTGTATGTGCAACAGGCTGAAGCCTATGCTGCTGCTGCTGTTAATAGGCCAAGAAGGAGAAAAGTTTTCAGACCCTTAGCTTTTTACAATCTGCATTTTCATAGGTATATGTTCATAGGTTAGTACTAAGCTAACTGCCATTTTGGGCCATTTGAAGCCTAGTCAGTTACCCCATGTGAGAATCCAACCCTGCACCTTGTGTCTTTAAGGTAAACACCTTAACCATTATGTCATCCTCCCAGGAAATTGTAGAGTGCTATTGGATAGAAGCACACTACAGGAACTCTACAACCTCTGTTATCCTCAACTCAGAGCTAGGGCAAACCAAGGGGAACCCTCCTCAGTGGAGACAAAGGTATGTGTAGCACTTAGAATTTTAGGTACAGGTACCTTTCAGAGACCAACAGGGGACATGCTGGGGGTGTCACAGGCATCAACATCTAGGATCCTCCATCAATTCCTAAATGCTATGCTCCAATATGCTAGTGTCCAGATATAATTTCCCCAAACTCCTGAGGATAGGCCAGAAATGTGCAGCCATTCTACCCTGTAGCGCACTATCCTGAAGTACTGGGTGCTATGGATTACACACATGTAGAAATTAAGGCACCACCCATGGAACAGGGAAGGATCTATATTAATAGAAAGGGCTTTCAATCTAGTAACTGCCAAGTCATGTGTAATGCCAAGGGAATCATGTTGTATGTGTGTGCTGGCATCCCAGACAGTTACCACGACTCACATATCTGGCACACCTCCCAGCTGTATTAGAATTTCACTAGGGAGATAACCCACAGGGTCATTTACTGGAGGATGCAAGTTACACACTGGAACCGTGGCTGATGATACCAATCAGAAATGCACACACACCTGCTGGAGAATGGCTTAATGAGCCACAGGCTCAAACCAGATATATCATATCATAGAGCATGTGTTTGGGCTGCTGAAGCTGTAGTTCTGGTGCATCTGGTGCATGATACATCTGGGGGAGCCCTGCAATACAATACATGTACATGTGCTGAAATATTCACAGTATGTACTATGTTACACAACATCATTCTGAGAAAACAACTTCAGCAGGCTCAACAAGGGGAAGGGGCACACATCCCACCACCAATGTCAAGGTCACCACAGCCACATGCAGGTAAGGGGTCAGAGGGGGAAGCATCAACTGCTATAGGTTTAGGCAGATATAGGCATGCTCAATATGCCTTCACATTGGCTAAAAGATGATGCATAGCACACTCACTCACCATCTAAGGGCCAAAAAACCTTCTTCCTACGCACATACATATAGTAGCATTGATGCCAGGCAACTCTCACAACCTTTACCTACCCATGTATTGGCTGTGTACTGCTTGCATCAGACAGAGTCAGCCCTGAACTACAAATGTTACAACTTCTGGATTTACAAACTAAGTGTTGAAACTGGAATGTATTGTATAATAATACGAGTGACTGGCATAGTTGTTACTTGGTAGGGTAAGCTAGTAAACAGTGGGTGATTTGTACGTAATGACCTTAACATATGACAGCAAAGACTTATTTGACTTATATGTGCTCATTATTAAGTAGCATGCCCTGGGCATTAAAGATTCACACAGTCATATCTCACAAAAGTAGTGATGCTCAATGCATGCCCTCAGTGCAGCACCATATGTTTGTACTGGAAAATCATTAAAGATAGAAGTTACAGAGTAATGATACATATTGCAGTTTCAGACTTCATAACCCTCACAAGATCATTAACAATAGAGAAAGAAAAAATTTGATGGTTATAAGCCCAATATAAGTTAAAGGTAAAATTACCAATTCAGCATCACAAATGCAGAGATACTAAGCACTAACCCATCTCTGCCCCTGAGCATCAGACACAAAGCGTATGTATCCCTGAATCCAAATGATACTAAGCAGGGATATGGCACAGTTTTCATCACTTGCTCAGGGTGCTGTGTGTGTGTGGGGGGGGGGGGTAGGAAGCCTATGTTGACACAAAAGGTTGGTGAGTGTGTGCGAGTAAAAAAGAGAAGCAGACAGACATTTGGATAAAGAAACAAATGGCCAATGAGACAAAATTAGTTGAAACTGCTGTGTGTGTGTCTGTATGGGTCCTCCAGGTGAAATTGGTGTGCGAGTATCTGCAAGAACACAGCCAAGCACTGTGCTAACTCTACATCTTGGTATGTCAGACAGGTGTGAGCCATGCATGGTAGAGGTGTCAGTTCATCATTGTTATATCTGACCACAAGAACTGGCTCTGCCAGGAGTTGCACTAGCATGTCCATACCCATCATCAGATGTACTGCTGCAAACTGAACATGACTGATGTCTGCTGGATGAGCTCTACTCACAAGGATGCCCAGGACCACAACTCCATGGCCTGCCACATCTGGGTGTGGACATCTCAGCCACTGATGGAGCAGTTGAAGTACTATCACTTTGGGATTGTGATCAGGCACATCCACAATGGCTAACAGCAGATGATGTGGCTGATCTATGGCCACAAGAATGCCGGCCCCCTAGCAGATAAATAATTAACTATGCTATCAGCAAGAACTTGGATGACAAGTCCAGCCTAAGGCCATCTGTAATCAATCAGAAAATATGTTGTTAACCATAGCAATCTTCAATACCACCACAACAAAATGTCTGCTGAAACAGAACTAACATATTGATTTAAATAGCTGAACTACACAACAGCATTTAAAAATGGAGATACAAAAGCCTAACTAGAAGCCCCTCCTGGGACAGGCTTGCTGTCCCTGAAACAGTAGCAGCAATGTCAAGAACATGCTGTTCTGCATTTTTCTGTGAGCTGTCTGGATACCTGACAGTAGACAGGAACTCTTCATTTGCTGTTAGTGGTGGCTCTGTAGCAAGTCCCCCAGTACCAATCCAATGCTTGGCCACTGCAGCTGCTCTCCATGCAGATGAGATTATGTCAGTAGCTCTATGGTGCACATGTCCTTCCACACTTTTAGACCACAAACCAAAGGCATGAGAACTAAAGGAGGTGGTGTATCATCATTCATTAAAAATACATACACCCTCTAGATGGTAATGCAGCACAATTTCCTGGAATTACATCAGGTGCAATTGACAGTTGGTAAGACCCTTCTCCAAGTCATTGCCAGTAATATAAGTCCCCTTCCATGAATCAGGACATTCACTCAGCCTACTTGGATCCACTTGAATCAAGCAAGATACAACCAAACGTCCTGGTTTTAGGCAACTTTAATTACCCTTCCACTGACTGGGTAAATTATACTTGTTCTAACTCACCTGTCCAAAGGTTACTTGATTTCCTTAACTCCAATGTCCTGGATCAGCTCTTTGATAACCCATAAGGGGGTTAAATACCCTAGATCTGGTTTTCACCAACATGGGGGACCATTTCACCCTCACCCCCAGTGTACTGCTCTCCATGATGAGATCTGACCACAAATAAATCTTGTTAGAAGTAACTACAACACCATACCACCCCCCCCCCCCCTTAGCAGCAACTAGCATAAAAAAATTTCCAAGGCCAATTACAACCTCTTAAGGGACAGAATGAGTAGCATCATAGCCATCCCCTCACAGATGAAAAGAACACCTATGCTGGGTTTTATACGCATCTGTACAATTATATTGACTCTACTGTACCTGGTAGGACCATAAGATCTTCAGGGAAGAGCAAATGTTCCTGGTGCTCATCTGTCATTAACAGACTACACAATAATAGAAAGAAATTGCTGTATAATTGCAGGAAGGAAAGGACACAAAGCTGGAAACACTCCCTCCTCAACCTAAACAAGCAAATAAGACTACTTGTGAAATCTTCCAAAGCTAACTAAGAATCCAAATTAGCTTCCCAAACTAAGGACACCCATAAGGCATTCTTAAGTTGTATCCAGGACCTCAAAGGAAAGTCCCAGATCTGTGCTGAAATTGTATCTAATGATACTACATATACAGAACCTGTAGAATCTGTGAATATAGCAAATCTGCTGGCTGACAGGTTTAGCGAAAATTTCACCACCCCATTCCCACCACACATACTTCTAAGCATCCCTACCATCTGTCCACCACCTAGCATCTCAAAGGACCAGGTCATAAACACCCTCTCCAAGGCCAAAAACACAGCATCTATGCATCCAAATAACATCCCAGGCTGTGTTCTACACGGGTTAAAATAGGAATTAGCAACATCACTGTGTACTCTTTTCAATCACAGCCTAAGCACTGTCTTCATTCTAGAGGAATGAAAAACAGCTAACATCATCCCTTTGCACAAAGCGGGTATATCCATGGAGCCCAGGAACTATAGACCCATTAGTTTGACCAGCGTTATCTGCAAGGCCATGGACCAAGTCATCATAGACCTTATCAATAAAGATATAGGAAATCTCCAAATATTTGACCCCACTCAGTTTGGGTTTGTCAAAGGGAGATGTTGTCTGCTAAACTTGGTGGACTTCTTCAAGACAGTCACCAAACCCAAGATGAAGGCAACGATGTGAATACTGCCTACCTGGATTGGTCAAAGTCTTTGACAAAATCCCTGGCTCAAGTATGTTTGATAAACTCATCCAGTTGGGTATCAACCCATATATTATCAGGTGGGTTGCAAACCTGGCTGACTGATAGTACTCATTCAATTAAATAGGGGACTCCACCTCATCTAGCAGACCTGTAACGAGCAGCGTCCCACATGGATCGGTTCTGAAACCCCTACTGTTTGGTATCTACTTCTCCAAAGTCCAGGCAAAAACTAAAGATCTGTGGCTGACAAAGTTCGTTGATGACTGCAAACTGGGAGCAGTCATTGACTCCTCAAACAATGTCAACATCCTGCAAGAGGGACTTACACAGACAAATGATGCCAAAGTCATGGTCTTAAAGTAAATGCTATAAAATGCATTATCATCCCCTTCAGCAAGGGTAATGTTCCTGCAAATTACCACATAAACAGCAAAACTCTAAGCATCCATTCAATAGTGAGAGATCTGGGCACACAGGTTGACAGCAACCGTACCTTCAATAAACATGGCTCCACAGTCATGAGAAGAGTGTATTATATTCTCATCTCATAAGTAAGGGCATTGCCTCCAGAAAAAAAGAGGTTATAATCCCCCTGTACTCTTCCCTGATCAGGCCAGTAATTGAGTGCAATGCTCCCTTTGGTATGTACCTTTTCAAGCATCTTCACCAATTGGAGAGACCGCAAAGGTTCCTTACAAAGAAAATTCAGGGCACATGCCATATGTGGACAGATTGAAATCACTGTCACTATTCTCTGTGTCATACAAACTGCTCAGAGGTGACCTGTTTCTTGCATATAAGGCTTTAATGGAAATGCTGCACATTTGCAAGTCAAATGGCAAGCGGTTCACTTGCTCTAGGGACCTTAAACTGGTATGCAACATCAGCAGAACCTGCTGGAGGGATAAACTTGTCTCCCAGAGGTTGCTTCATCTTTGGAACAAACTTCCAATATATATGAAAAATAGCCCCTCGTTGACCCTATTTAAGCAGAATTTGGGCAATTGGATGGGTATGCAAAGGTTTGCCCCTGGGTTCCACCAGTGTCCCTCTTGTACAGAGGCAATAGATGCTGATTCTAGTGTCTGCTATTAACAGGCACTCATGGGCACAAGGGTTTAACTTGGCTAGGCTTGTAAGGGTCCCAGGACCATTAGCCTAGTAACCTCTTTTAATCCTATGATCATATCAACAAAGTCACTGTTCTCAGTTAAAACAGAAAAGTTAGCATTTCAGTATTACCCACATAAAAACATAAAACAATCTAAAGATTTGAAATATGAACAACAGGTTGGATGCAAAAAAAAAAAGGAGAGTAAAAATAACAAGTCCTTGTTTGCACCATAACAGAAATGCATCTTTGCACCCCCCCCAAAAAAAAAACAGGCAAATGACACATTTTTCTAACAAACCATCATTGAAATCCTAAAAGTGCTATCAAATGAACTGTCCCTGAAACGTGTCTTCAGATTTAACACAGAACATTCCATTTTAAGCTATTGCCAATCATGTATACCTGTGAAATGCCCTGACAACAAACATGCCCATGTCACCAGTATAGGTCTAAAAAATGCATGCAGATAATAGTGTAGCCTTTGTAAACACACACACACACACACACACACACACACACATATATATATATATATATATATATATATATATATATATATATATATATATATATATGACTATTAAACAGCTTTTTCTTAACTACTTTTCAGCATATGCAGTATATAGCTGACAAAATGCTAGCATACCTTCTCAAGTTTAGTAATCCTCTGTGCAGATACATCCCAAAGTAATAGGCTCTTTTCTGTGTTCTCCACATAAACAAATCTCCTCACCTTCAGTTTCTCTAGCTACATTATTGCCTTTTTATGTTGTAGATTCTGGGCTGTCAACACAGTGAATATGCAAATGAGATGTGAACTCATTATAATTGCTGAATCCCAACTACTTTGCTCTGTGTATCTGATGTAAACATAGTGCAGGCACTCCCTCAGTGTTTGGTTTTAATGGATTGCATCTGTGAATGTTTACTGGTAGGGAGAAGGAAAATACAACAGCAATGCAGACTGGCCTACGTTAGATTTACAAAGTGTTAGATGTAATTCTGTCAAGGTTAGAAATGTAGGTATGCAGCACATAATCCCCAAGTTCTGTTCATTAACATCCAACCTATCCTTCATTTGTTGACAACTACATATAATATTATTGCCGTTTAATATCCATACACATTTGAAGGACAAAGATATATAATGGCTTACAGACCGCATGTCTTAGATACTTGGTCATATAAGAAGAATGGGCAAAAACACAGAAAGGTGAGGCAGAGTTGCATATTTGCAAGCAATAGTCATAACTGGTTGTGTGATCACATAGTGCACTACATCCAAAAGTAATAAATGTACAAATAAGTTATATGGTTTCATATTACTGTAGATGATGTTGCAGTTGGTGGTATGCAGAATGATTTCAGTTTCTTTGCAAAGGTGTTTGTGTGGCACAGAGGGATAAGGCACCCTTACTGTTTTCTGAAGGCTCATTGGAGTGAGAGTTCAAATCTAGACCTATGTAGAAACATTTCATGTATACTAGCATTTTGTAGTGTGTATGTCATAGATTGTTTTTCATTTCAACTAATTTTCATCTTGTTTCTTTTTGGGGTGGCAGTGTTTGTGCAATGCATGGCTTCGCGCAAACAGAAGGAACAGATAAAATGAATGTCAGGTTTGGCTGTGCATATTTTGTTTGCCCAAAGCACATCAGTGCTCAAACTGGACTAGTGGACCATCCAGGAAACATACAGAACACCTGCAGAACACGTAAAAATGGTGTCTGCAAAAGGGCAAAAGTCAAAAACAATATATTATTGCAATTTTTGTTTTCCCTCGCTCGAGTGCACTAAATGGCATTTCACAGTGGTTAACACAGAGACCTTAAGAATGATTAGGAAATTAGAAATGCTCATATAACTAGTCCTGTGGCAGCAGTTGTAAATGTAGGGCTGGAGTACAGATAGTCATGGGTTCTAGTACAAGTTGTGCAACTTATTTTTACTGTTGTGACAGTGCAGTTTATAGCAATGAACAGAAAAGCATACAAGTGTTTTTCCATCATTCTTGTGGCAACAGGTGTAAGTAGAGGACTACCATACACATGGTCTTGAGTTCTAATATATGATATTCTGTTCACTTTTACTGCTGTTCCACCTACCACCATATTCATTCTCACTTATAACACATTAGATAGTGGAACAGATAGGAATTACATGTATGAGGGATAAGACACTATCACTGTGTTTTCAGATATATGATTGAGCTACTATAATTCTATAAGCGCAATTATGCTATCTGGACTTGTATAGCCTTTACAATTACATACAACACATATACTACTGGATATATGTCCAATAATCTTTTCAGATCACACACATACATGTGTAACAGCTCAGAATGTCAGCTACATTTACCTATGATTCCTGACTATGTCTGAACAGCACTTCTTCTATGTCAAATATGGAAAGTCATTGCTGTGGAAGAAAATGTTTTGTCCCTTATGCCAAAGTTTGAATCCCACAGTGTAAAAATCAATTTTCCTCAGTGGGATAAAGGCAAAAACAAATGTGTCACATCATTACATTTATTCCCCCAGTACATGTCTGTAAACATAACTCACTTAACAGTTACCTTCAAATTTCCAATATATATTTCCAGGCTACATCAGTAGACACCCCTCAAACTAAGGCCTAGTGTCAGATTAACCTTACAATTTAAATTAATTAATTCCTCTCTGCTTGGCACCGCTGCTCTCTGCTTAACATCTTGCAATTATAGATGGCATCATTGCTGGTGTTTGAGCACTACCAGTAAACACGAGACCTGGAATTGGCAGGAAAGCATCGGTTTCCATTGCTCTAGTTTGGTTGGTAGACATGTCTGGCATTAGTTTATGGCACAGAGGTGGGGTATCCAAGAGTACAGAATATTTATTGCATTCTTTGCAAAGTGCCACAGCCAAGGGCTTCTGCAGGGGGACTATTCTGGCTCCCAGTACAAGTCTGAGGCATGGAACACTTTGGCTCAGGCTGTATCCAGTGCCACTGGCATCCCATGAACTACAGAGCAATGTAGTCATCATTTTAATGACCTACACAGGTGAAAAAGGGATACCCTCAACCCTTGTTTTAATGAATTTGAAACTGCAGACATCCCACAGCTGTGTAACTATAACAATAAGAGAGACTTGTCATACTTAGAAAGCTAAATATAGGTAAGACTGGTATGCATAATGCTCTTCTGTTCTTTGCTGTTCTTTCCCCAGCTGTCATTGAATGTGAGTTCAATAGGCAGGCTCATGTTGCTCAATTGGAGAGACTGAGGGGAAGCAAGTGGCATGTATGCAGCAGAAGAGAAGTGTTATAGGTTCATAGGTTCATAGGTAGGTACTAGGCTATCTGCTCGAGGGCATTTATAAGCGTAGCCAGAGTGTGTCGGCTTTTGATGCCCCATTGATTAATTAACTGATCCTCTGTCAAGCAGAGCCAATGAAGTGATCCCAGGGGTTATTTTCTGTTACCCATCCACTCATCAAGGTTTCTCTTGAAGAGTGTTAATGAGGGGCTCTACCTAATGTAGTTTGAAATTTTGTTCCAAAGCATGGTGAGTCTCTGTGACAGGAATCTATCCCTCCAGCATGTTCTATTTATTGTTGTGGTGAGGTTTAGCTCACGAGAGCGCATGGCTTGCAGTGACTTGGATTTCTTTAGGTGGAGCATGTCCATCAATTCTGAGTTGGACATGGCTTTGTAAGTCAGGCAGAGATCACCTCTGAGTAAGCGATATGCCACTGAGTACAGCCAGAGTTTTTTCAGTCGGGCTGCATAGGACATATGTTTGAGGCCAGTAATCCTCTTGGTGAGGTACTTTTGTGGTCTTTCCAGCTGTTGGAAGTGTCTTGTGAGGTACATCCCAAATGGGGCATTGTACTCTATGATGGGTCTAATGAGTGACGAGTAGAGGGGCACTATAACCTCTTTATTTCTAGATGTGAACCCTTTAGTAATTAGATGGGCCACATAGAAGGATTTCCTAACTACTTTGGCAATATGATTGTCAAAGGAGAGATTACTATCTACCTGGGTCCCCAGATCTCTTATCACCTCTTGTGTATTAAGGGGGCTGCCACCTATGTGGTAATTCGTGGATGTTTTGCTTTTCCCAAACAGGATGACTATGTATTTTTTGGCATTTAGCTTGAGGCCATGACATTGACACCAGGTGTCTGTCTCAGTAAGGCCCTTTTGGAGGATGTCCATGTCAGCCGGAGAGTCAATTATGGCTCCCAGTTTGCAGTCATCATCAAACTTGGTTAGCCATAGTCCTCCTGTGTTTGCCTGTACTTCTGAAAAGTATATGCCGAACAGTAGGGGTCCCAGGACCGAGCCTTGTGGGACACCACTTGTGACTGGTTTAGAGTCAGACCTGGAGCGCTCTATTCTTACCGTGTGAGTTCTGTCTGTAAGCCAGTTGGGAACCAATCTCATGACGTTGGGGTTTATGTTCAGGCTGGTGAGTTTTTCTGTAATACCCGAGTGGGGAATGGTGTTGAAAGCCTTGGCAAGGTCAAGGTAGCCTGTGTGAACCACCTTTCCTTCGTCTATGGCTTTGGTGACTGTCTCGAAGAAGTCACCCAGGTTCAGTAGGCATGATCTGCCCTTAACAAAGTCGAACTGGGTCGGGTCAAGTGTTTGGGGGTTCCCAGTGTCTTTGTTAATGAGTTCCATGATGATGCGCTCCACAGCCTTGCAGACCAGGCTAGTCAAGCTTATGGGGTGATAGTTACCAGGGTCAGTTGTGGCCCCTCCTTTGTGGAGAGGAATAACCATTGCTGTGCGCCATTCTATGGGCACGTAGCCTGTGGAGAGACTGAGGTTGAACAGCGTGTTTAGGTGGGGGATTAGTTTGTTCTGTTGTTCGTGCAAGACACAGCCTGGGACACCATCTGGTCCCATTGATGCTGTGTTTTTGGCTTTTGAAAGGGCTGTTTTCACCTGTGCATCTGTGATTTTTGGGACACTACAAATTTCCGGTATTGTTGTGGGCCATTTTGGAGGTGAGAGGGGGGTGAGGTTTGCACTCAATTTATATGCCAGGATGTTGGCAATATCAGTAGGTTCGGTATATTTTGTGCTATTTTGTATTAGTTCAGTGCATATCTGCAAGTTGCCACTTAGATTCTTAACATTGCTAAAGAAGGCTTTGTGGTTATCTTCTGAATCCTTTGCTATTTTTCTTTCAAAGTTAGCCTTGGATGATTTCATGAGGGACCTTAGTTTCTTACTGATACTGATCAGGGATGTCTTTCCTTCTTTGGATTTGCTTTTTTTCTGAACTAGTTTCCTCCTTCTATTGTAGAGCCTGTTCATGGCAGGGGTCCACCAAACTGGTTTCCTTCTCTTAGAGGCGTGAGTCTTGGTTTTGCTAGGGATGGCACAATCCATGCATCCTTGTAGGTGCTCATAGATTGCATTTGTAAAGGTTTCTGCATCTTGGGCAGCATTATCCTTTAGCGTGGGGGCTGTGAAACTTACCACCTCTGTCTTAAGTAAGGTGAAGTTTGCTTTAGAAAAGTTTTTTACTGTGGTTTCCTTAGATGGGGGTGGTGGTGGGGTGTGGACATCCAGAGTGATTAGTTTATGGTCTGCTCTCACCAGTGACAGGTTGACTTCCGGTGTGGAACACCTGTCACCCATGTTGGTGATGACCAGGTTCAATATGTTTCACCTCTGGTAGGGGAGTTTACCAGCTTATCCAGGGTGTTTGAGTTGATGAATTCCAGGAAGAGCTGGGCATGGGAGTTTGTACTCAAGTAATTTTCCCAGTGAATGGTAGGGTAATTGAAATCGCCCAATATCAGGGTGTTCGGTAGGACCTTCATGTTT
Source organism: Protopterus annectens (assembly GCF_019279795.1). Classification (NCBI taxonomy): domain Eukaryota; kingdom Metazoa; phylum Chordata; order Ceratodontiformes; family Protopteridae; genus Protopterus; species Protopterus annectens. The sequence continues at coordinate 1,138,106,831 of NC_056726.1, read as the reverse complement.
TCCAGTGTCTCCACAAAGGTGGAGTGGTGGCCCTGGGTCATGGAGGGTGATCTGTAGCAGGCCACAATTTGCATTGCAGATTTGCCCGATGTTAGTTGCACATGGATGATCTCAGAGGTATCATGCTGCGCCACTAACCTGGAGGTGTGGGTATCCTTGATGAATATGGATACACCCCCTCCTTTTGTGTTTCGGTCCATGTTCTGTGGCTGAAACCTGTGGTATAAGTTGAAGTCCAGTAGTGCTGGGGTGCTCTCTGGAACCTTGAACCAGGTTTCAGTTACTGCACAGATGTCGACGTTCTCCATACTGAGGAGTGCTTTGAGCACGTACATTCTGAGATTTAAACTCCTGGTGTTGAGTAGCATAGCCCTCAGTTTTTTGTTAATTGTGCTGATTATGGCGGTGAGTTTGACTTTTGAGCCTTGCCTAAAAAAGGCACTATGTGGGGCAGCAAGAGCCTTGGCCAGTATTCAAAAGCTTAGGGGTGGCAGGTGCAAGTCTTCTCTTGAGAAGCAATGAGGCTTGTCGAGCATGTCGTCCCAGGCTGACAGACACTGGATCCTCTTTGAATGACACCTACTGAGGTATCATTCTTGGTGAGGGCAGGATGCTACTCAGGGTCAGGGTCATACCAGCCTGGGGCTACATGATCAGACAGCTCTTCCATGTCTCTTTTCATGTAGTCCAGGGAGGTATGTCTCAGGTCATTCACATCAACATGAACAATGACAGAGTCATATTTGTACTTGTTCTGAAGTGACCTGAGTGCTTGTGTTATGTGGCGGATTCTGGCTCCCGACAGACAGCTTCTGCTTGTCCAGCCTAGTGAGTGGGATGTCAGTGTGCCTGACTATAGAGTCACCTATTACTAGTGTATTAGGTATGTTATTTCACCTTAAGGGCTGTGATTGTGAGGCACACTGATTTTGTGTTTTATGTGTTGTCTGGTTTGTAACAGGATGTGCAGGTTGTTTGGGTGTCTGCTTTGGAGGTCTCTGATGCTTTTGCAGGTTTTTATTTAGAGCCTCCGAGTATGATTTTGTGTATTTATGTGTATTTTTTGCGAGTGCTGTTTTAGTAGGTCTGTGTGCGGCTGGAGGTGTGGTGCAGTTGTTAACCTTCTCCTCTTGACTATCTGTTCCAGTCTTGGGTGGAGACAGCTTAGCTTCCAGTTTGGCTGTATAATTGCATCTCTCGCATATGTTAGTGTTTGTAGTAGGAGCAGAGGGTTGTCTGTATACATGAGGCAGTTGTAACATTGCCTCAGGATACCCAGATTCACCAGCTGGACTGGAGAGTACACCTGAAATTGCCCTTTGGTCATGCCTGAATAGTAGGGTGAGCTGCTTAGTTGATTGGTTGGTGAGGGGTGAATAATGAGCCTTGCCCTGCTGGGCAATCAGTGTCAGGGTATATTAGTGTTTGCTATTAGGTCTGAGCAAGTGCTGGGCTGTAGGATGCTTTTTGAGTGCTTAGATTGAGAGTTAGACTAGTTTCAAGGGCAAAACTGAAGAGGAGACTTAGTGGAGCTGGGAATAATTTAACCGTAGCTAACCGGCGCTACCCGGTGTGCAAAACTGTGCAAACGTGGTTTTTATAGTAGGGAAATGAAAGAGATAGAAATTAGCCCAAAATGGCCAATAAACTACTAACTTCTGGGCTGGAACCACTCCTCCAGGGACAGATAGGTTGCTCAAAGCTCCCCTCTCTCACAGGTGAACAGAGAAACCTCCTTCTATCGAAGTAAGGTATGGGCAACTCAGAAACTAGTATCACAGCCCTGAATTCGGCACTAGCCTGAAAACTGCACTATACTAGCTTAGAAAGGTGGGAAACAAGGAATGTTTTGTTTTTTTTTTTTTTGTTTTTTTTTAAAGATAAGGCAAAAACAGTACAAAATACACTTAAAACAGCTTTAAACGACTACAAACGATCAGAAAAGGCTATCACACTTTAGTGTGTAGCCTACAACAGCTAAACAAATTATTTAAGCAAAAAACAACTTTTTAAATTGCAGGCAGTCAAATAAGTACAATATGTGAAAAAAACAAGCTTTTAAATCACAATAAAGTTGAAAGAGATGGGCAAACTGTCCAAATGGTCAATAAACTACAATTTCTGGGCCAAGAACCTCTCCTCTCATGGTAGACAGGCTATCTAGTGCTTACCACTCCCACTGATAAGCTAGAAGGCTTTCCTCCACAGAAAGGCTTGTGGGGCTCAGAAGCTTACCAACAGTCCTGGATACAGCAACTCTGTATCTGGGCTAGGCTAGTTACAGGAATGGTGGGAAACAAGCGCAAGTGTGGCTTTTAAACCAGAATGTTGAAAGAGATGGAAAAACAACTGCCCAAACGGCCAATAGCTACAATTTCTGGGCCAGGAATTATTGTATATTTACCACTTAAGGATAGCTTTTTGGGTCTTTTCTACTGTTGTATCAAACTGAGCATGCATACCCCAACTGTAAAAGCAAGTGTGCATGCATTAGTCTGTTTCACAAAACAATTATAGGAGTCCAATGTTAGACTGTAGTCAGAGGTCATGGGATCAAATACCACAATTTACAACTGTAAAATAATGTTATTTCTTTAATACAATAAAATATAAAAGTGTTGTATAATTGTAACCAAAAAATGATGTGCATTTGTGTGACCTCCAAAAACTAGTAACCACAAATAGGTCCATGTAGTCTGGGGCTATAAGTGTCAGTAAACAAAAAAATCCAAAATGTAATATAATCAATCAATTTATTCATATAAAATAATAAAATATTTAGTACTTTCATCCATTCACCTGGGCTTCTTCAGAACATCTCAACCATCATGGTCTCCCTTGATATACACTCACTAAATAATACCGTAAAAATCAACTGCCAATCATTAGTGGACCGGACCCCTAACCAGGATAAGCCAAAAGACATACAATAAGTTAACTGTCAAAGAATCTTAAAGGAACACATATCACAAAACTCCACCTCATTAAAATCGCAGTGAAGGTTGGGAGGGTGGCCTAATGGTTAAGGTGTTTGCCTTACAAACACAAGGTGCAGGGTTTGCATCTCACAATGGATAATTGGATAGGCTTAAAATGGCTCGCAAGGGTAGTTAGCCTAGTAATAATCTATGAACCTATAAAAGTATCATAGTTGAAAGGGTCATAGTACAACATATGTGTTTAAAATATTAATAGTATACTAAAAATCAGAAAGTAATCATGATTAATGAAAACCATGTAAATTGTAAAATTATAAAACAAGTAGGATAAAATAAAATAACATAACATTCATAATTACACTGCCCTCATCCTCAGCACAAGTTGAAGAGAAATGTAATCATTTAAGCCTAGCTTCACTGTAGCATCTACCATTAATTGGCAGAGATGTTCCATGTACTGTACTCTAATCTATTTTCCCAGGGTCTTTCTCTGGTATTTGGCAGAACAACTTCTAAAATGCCAAATACAAATTTCTTAAAACCATTGCAGGCTATAGAGTGCCTATATAGGGCATTTTTCAAATTGGATGTTTTCATATTGTGCAAATGTTTGTAAATTCTTTTGGCCAATTTCCTCTCAGTTTTCCCTACATAAAAAAAATGGTTACAAACAGCTAAGTATATTAAGTCTGCTGAGTTACAATTTCTTCTTTTAAAAGTAATAAATTGGCAGTAATTGTTTAGCGCTAGCTCTTTCCGGTCAATAACATATTGACACAAGAGCAGTGGTGGAGCTGGTGTTTACATCACCCACTGGGAGATGCCAGGATTGTGTACCGCACCATCGCTGTATGCCTACACTGGATGGAGAGGCTGCACTCCTTCATGGTCCATAGGAGGAGAAGATGTCAAGCACTACAGTCACCAGCAGAGAAAGAGGATAGTGATGACAGTCCCGTGAGTGAGTACGCGATTCTCACTGTCCCCAAGCTTGACGTGCACGAGCCTGTGTTGTCCGTTGTCCCCTCCCTCCCTCACTCAAGCATGTGTACCCCAACTATTTGTGTCCCTCACCATGCCTGTCTTTTATCTTGTTTGTTTGCAATTGCTTCCTCACCTACTTACCTTACCTGACCCAGTTATACCTATATCCCTTACCAAACATTTCTCTATTACTGAAAAAAGAAAAATAATGGGCACCTATCCCGCAAAAAAAAAAAAAATATATATATATATATATATATATATATATATATACATATATATATATATATATATATATATATATGGATCTAGGACTTATGCACGAATGTGCAAAGTCCCGAATCCATAATCACCGAGCATATATTAATGAAAGCGCTTTCACCGAAAAAGCGCTTTCGTTAATATAAGTAAAAAAAAAAAAAAAAGAAAGAAATCTATGTTTATGCAGGGGAGCTTTGCCCCCCTGCACCCTCCACACACCCCCTACATTAATATTCTCACTCTGAGACTGTACTACAGTGAGGAAAGGGGAATGTTCCCTTATCCACACCATAGTGTGGTCTCGCAAACAGGCATACGTACGCGAAAGTGCTTTGTTAGTGAAAAGCACTTTCACGCAGGTATGCCAAGCTGAAATTAGTTTCGGTGATTTTGTCTTTGGGGATCTGTATGGATTCCCTATATATATATATATATATATATATATATATATATATATATATATATAGATATAGATATAGATATAGATATCTATATATATCTATCTATCTCTCTCTCTCTCTCTCTCTATATATATATATATATATCTTTATAGATAAGTAGATATAGATATCGATATCATACCTTACATAGTTCTCCATTTCTCACATGTCTACTTGACACACTTGATTTGGTCTGATTGACTCTACAACATGATCACAGTGTTGTCACCCATCTTTGTACAGATGGCAGTCAAAATTCAGATAAATGTACATATTCTCATGTTACACTGTTGAAGAAATGGATAGGTATGATTCTTTCCTACCCCCTCCTGCACATACCAATATAGATTTCCCCTTGTTCTTCCTCCCTATTTACTATTTATTTACTATTTACTATGATAAGTTTGACCCCCATTTCACCACTTTCCTATCTACCCTATTTTAATACCTTTAATCTGGTCAAAAAATAGAATCACACACAACACACATAAGTAGCCTGAAAACCAATGGAGCCCTTCACCTTTGGCCTCTATATTTGCATAGAGTTTGGCATCATGCACCAATGCCAAGCAACGGGGAACGTCTCTTTCTTGCAGTTACCGCCACACAATGATGCTTAAACATGCTGCACTATGGCAACATAAAGTAATATACTGTGCATGTAGCTTAAAATATAATTACATTGCATTATCACTACTTATTTAAACATAGTCCATAGACCTGGATTCAAATCCTATGTCATCTTGACTTAAAAATAAATATGTTAATGCATTTACACCTGCTGCCCAGACTCAGCTAATCAGTAGGTGTGTTTCCTACACTAAATACTACATATCATAATTTTAGCAATGAGCCTCTTGTTTGCACACTGCTTAACTGAGCACAAACAGGGAAAGCAGTAGAAATGTGTATCTCACATATGCAAAATCACCTACTGTTGTATAAACCCACTGCTCGGCATTGTGCTTTGCAAACAAGGGTGTAGCTAGGCATACTCTTTGTACCCTATTGAGTACATATTTTCTAAGCATCACATAAACATGATTTTTTCTTAGGTCATATTATGTCTACAACGGTCTAAGTGAATGGTTTCAACAACAGGTGCAGTATTTCTAATGTAAAACAAATATACGTAATATTTATTTAACATTTATCGTGAAAATCCGACTTAGAACAAAGTCAAGAGGCCCGGGGACAAATGCTCCAGGCACATGTCATTGTAAGGTGGGAGGAAACCAGAGTACCCAGAAAAAAACTCACATGAATGCAGGGAGGACATGCAGACTCCATACTGAAGGCACTCCAGCCGAGAATCGAACTGAAGAACTTTTTGCTGTGAGGTGACAATGCTACCACTGCACTACTGCGCCGTCTGCATAGTTGTATAATATGATATAATAGTTGTAGGGGGAAAAGCTGACAATGTTCCTTGCATTTATTAAGTGCTTTGGGGCAGCATTATGAGTGATGTGTCTATTTGTATATGATATGTGTCCAAGGGGGTTGGCACTAAAACCTTGTGAGTAAAAAAACGGAATTTGCTTGCTACACCCCTGTATGCAAAGTGGACAATAGTATGTATTACTTTTGTTTACTTTCCATTTAGTGCTCACAACATGGTACTACACGTGTAAATATACAATGAATGAAAGCCGTATCTCATACAATATCACATATTAACGATGCAGTCATCTGTTACCTCTCTGCATGCACTGCAACCATGGTCTCTCAGTACTTGCTCACAAATGTATCAACTATACTACATAAATCAATAAAAAATGTGATGTTATATGCCATGCACATCCTTAAAAGAACAATAAACATTCAGATTTTCCAATACTTGCAGTAATGTGGATACCTGTTTGCATCTAGTTTCTAAAGCTGTCTTATAAAGCATACCTGAACATTGGAACACAGCCACCAAATATTATACCTTACACAGTCTGGTAACATGCCAAACCCTGCAATATCTGGATGGTTGTACATGTCTACACATCCATTTAATGTAAGCCTCCAAACCTCTTCTCTCTAACATCCAGTGATAATGTCATCCACTATAAGTTGTCCTGCAGCCATGTACAAGTCAGACTTGTACCAAGGCTCTTACTTTAAGTACTGAGTTTTACAGTCTGTGTACATTAGGTAGGTAGAGGTTATGTTCTCTCGGCAGTTAAGTGGTCTGTGTACATGTGTATGTGTGTGTCTCTCTGTAATCAGAAGAGCATAACTGTGTATCCTGCAGTCAGAACGTCAATCCCATGGAGTAACACTATTTTGACATTTGGACATGCCTACATGTCCCTGTCAGACAGGGCTCCCAACCTTTTCTTTCTAACATTCATTGCTGATGTCATCCACTATAAATGTTCCTGCAGCCTTGTAGAAGGCAGACTTGTGCCAAGGTGGTTGCATTAAAGTACAAAGTTCTATAGTCTTTGCTCTTAGATAAGTAGGGGTTCTATTCTCATTGCAGGCAACTGGTGTGAGTGGATGTGTTTATGTGTGTGCACTTTCCTGCCATTAGAGGAAGCATTTTACACTAGCTTATAGGATACTGCTATTACCATCTTCCTCTCCCCAGACTCTGGTGATGTTATTGGCTATAAATTGTTGTCTGCACTTTCCAAGTCAGACTTGTGCTCTGGCACTTTGATAAGTAAAGGTGTCTCTGGTTTGTGTACTTAGATAGGCAGGGGTTCTGTTCTTATTTCAGGCAACTGGTGTGTTTGTAGGTATGTACTTGTTTTCCTTTAGAGGGAGCATTTTACACCAGCTTGTAGGCTACTGCTATTACATCCTCTTCTCCCCAACTCTGATGATGTCATCAGCTATAAAGTATTTTCTGGCACTCGCTAAGACAGACTTGTGCTGTGGAGCTTGTGATAAATACAGATGTCTCTAGTGTGTGCACTTAAAAATAGGTAGGAGTTCTTTTGTCACTGTGGTCAATGTGTGTGTGTGTGTGTGTGTGTGTGTGTGTGTGTGTGTGTGTGTGTGTGTGTGTGTGTGTGTGTGTGTGTGTGTGTGCATGTGTGTGTTGTTTGTGTGTGTGTGTGTGTGTGTGTGTGTGTGTGTGTGTGTGTGTGTGTGTGTGTGTGTGTGTGTGTGTGTGTGCATGCACTTGCTTGACTTTATAGACAGCCTTTTACATCAGCATGCAGGACACTGTTATTGCCCTATTCTCCTCACCAAACACTGCTGATGTCATCAGCTATATCTGATTTGTGGCTGTACACTATTCTCACTAGGGCAGGTCAGAGGCTGGCCTGAAAGACAGGTAGAAGTCACTTCATCCTATACAAGACAGATTAAAGTGACATGGATTTCAATCTATCCACATACACCATGGCATGGTTTGTAGGCCCTGTGTTTTCTTGGTGAGTAACCCATGCAATGTCTCCAGCTGCTACATGTGTCTGGTGAGGTACATGCAAAAGAGAGCATTATAATATATATTAGTGTTCTGATGAGGTTTGAGTACAGTGTTGTAATGTAATCCTGAGGTCAGATACAATGGCATGACTTATGATATGTACAACATACGCTTTCAATACTAGTGTGGACACTTGGTGGTCGAAGTTCAGATTGCTATGTATGTCTGTTCCTAATAGGTTCATAGGTTCATAGGTTCATACTAGGCTATCTGCCCTGGGGCATTTATAAGCCTAGCCAGAGTGTGATTGGCTTTCGCCACCCTTTGATTTTGAGTTTAGTGTGCCCTTTTTAAGGTTAGTTTACTGTGCCTCTGTCTAGTAGTGACACAGAAGTAATCCCCAGGGTAAACCTACGATCCCCCTTCCACTCATCAAGAGTGAAGTTTGCACTAAACCTGTCTGCCAGCATATTGCAATGTCTGTGGGTTCAGTGTATTTTTTGTCATTTTGGATCAACTCTGAGCATATCTGGGAGTTGCATCCCAGGTTCCTAACATAACTAAAACAATCCTTGTGATTATCTTTAGTGTCCTGTATAATTTTTCTCTCGAAGCTGGCCTTGGAGGATTTTATGAGGGATCGTAGTTTTTTGCTAGTACTGATCAGAGATGCCTTCCCTTTTATGGATTTTGCTCTATCATGTAGTAGCTTCCACCTTCTGTTGTACAGCTTATTTATGGCTGGGGTCCACCAGACTGGATGCCTGCCTTTGGAAGATTGGGTCTTGGTTTTGTTTGGGATAGCATGATCCATGCATTCCTGGAGGTGTCCATAAAATGCGTTTATATAGGATTCTGCAGTTTGGGCCGTAGTTTCCACTGGCCCGGGGGACTTGAAGGATTCCACCTCGGTTTTGAGAAGTGTGAAGTTCACTTTTGAGAAGTTTTTCACTGTGGTTTTCTGGGCTGGGGGTGGGGTCGGGATGTGGATATCCAGTGAGTTTAATTTATGGTCTGATCTCACCGATAAGGGGTATACCTCTGGTATGGAGCATAGAGTCCCCATGTTGGTAATGATCAGGACAAGTAGGTTTTCCCCTCTTGTGGGAGTGGTTACTAGTTGTTTCATAGCATTTGAGTTTATAAATTCCAGGAACCTTTGGGCTAGGGTGTTGGGGCTTGAGTAATGCTCCCAGTCTATGTTTGGGTAGTTGAAATCACCCAATATAATGGTGTTTGCAGACATCTTCATATTCTCCAGTGTTTTCAGGAAAGCCGAGTGAGATTCCTGATTTTGAGAGGGTGGTCTGTAACATGCTACAAACTGAAATGCAGTTTTGCCCACTTTTAGTTGCACATGGATGGTCTCCAATGCTTTGTGTGACGCCACTAACTGGGAGATGTTGGTATCTTTGATAAATATGGATACTCCCTTCCTTTTGTGGTTCGGTCTGAGTTTTGGGGCCAAAAAGCATGATATGAGGTATAACCTGGTAGTGCTGGGGTGCTCTCTGGAGCCTTGAACCAGGTTTCTGTCACTGCACAGATATTGATGTTCTCCATACTGAGGAGGGCTTCGAGTGCGTGCATCTTGAGGTTTAGACTTTTGGCATTTAGCAGCATTACCCTTAGTTTCTTATTCATTGTGTTGTCTATGGAGGTGGGTTTGTCTTTTGAGCCTTGCCTAAAAAAGGCACTATGGGGGTGGCAAGAGCCTTTGCCAATATCCGAAAGCCCAGGGGTGACAGGTGCAAGCCGTCCCTAGCGAAGCAACGTGGCTTGTCGAGCATGTCATCCCGGGCAGACAGATACTGGATCCCCTTTGAATGACACCAAAATTTTAGCCAATTGTTAAAAATCGATCATTTTGTCTTTACACTGTGGCATCATTTTAGGTGAGGGTAAGATGCTGCTCAAGGTCAGGGTCATACCAGCCTGGGCTACATGATCAGAGAGCTCCTCTATATCTCTTTTCATGTAGTCCAGGGAGGTACGTCTTAGGTCATTCACACCAGCATGGACAATGACTGAGTCATATTTGTACTTGCTTTGGAGTGATCTGAGTGCCTGCGTTATGTGGCGGATGCTAGCGCCCGACAGGCAGATCACTGTGACCTTCTCTTTGTTCAGCCTGGTGAGCGGGACGTCAGTGTGTCTGACGATAGAATCACCTATTATGAGTGTATCAGGTGTGTTATTTAGCCTTCAGGACTGTGACTGTTTGGCAAACTGACTTTGTGAGCTATGTGTTGCACGTGTTTTGTTTTAGGGTAGCATTTGCTTGGATGTCTGCTTTGGAGGTCTCTGCTGCTTAGGCACATTTTTATTTAGAGCCTCCAAGTATGTTTTTTTGTGTTTATGTGTTTGGTTTGTTGTTGTGGTAGGACTATGTGAGACTGGATTTGTGTTGTGTGAGGTTACCTTCTCCTCCTGACTGGTTACACCAGTTCTGAGTTGAGAGAGCTCAGCCTCCAGTTTGGCTATATGGTTGCATCTCTCACATATATTTGAACCTGTTTGGAGGAGGAGAGGGTTGTCCGTGTACATGAGACAGTTGTAACATTGCCTCAAGATTCCCAGATTCATTGCTTGCATTGCTGGGTTTCAGAATAGCAGGATTGTTGCCAATGCTGTAATTATCAGGGAATTTCACTTTGCACAAGGTCAAAACAGAGAGACATTTTTGCATTTATCTATACACTGTGTGGCTTTGTCAGCAATCATTTGTCTATTTTATCCCCTCCTGTAGTATGTTATCATCATAGGTGAACTCAATGATTGCACACAGTATGCAAGAAAGAGCAAACACAGTAAGGGAAAGGCTGCATACTGTAGCCTGAACTGTCAAGAAATAGATTCCAAGCAGTAAATGGCCAAGCACAGATCCCTGAGGCACATTGATGGTGACAGCTGTACTGGTGCAGGTTGATTCACCAACATTCATAGTATGTGTCTGTCAGTGAGCCAATTGGTTTCTCATGTAGTAATGTAAGGTTTAATCCCCAGCTGGGAGTGTTTTTCAATGATACTTGCATCAAGATAATTTGTTCAAACCCTAGGCCACTTGAGGCTAGCCAGTACACATTGTCTTACCTTCATCCAGGCCTATCATACAGAATCAATGGGCTGTGACAACATCACAGATTACCTATCATGTGACTCATCACATAGACCTTCCCGACATGGTTCAATACACACTTCAACACACCCGCCACACATACTATGTTCCTGTAGAAGGGTGTACATCAACATACATCTGTCTGAGTTGGAGGAGGAACAGCACATGATGCATGCATGTACAGACACATCCTGAATCTACTCATTTGTGAGGTAGACCAACATGTCATCATAAATCTTTACTAAATTGCTACTGTTGATATCCCAGGTGTGTGCAACAGACCTGTATGAGTTCATAATGCCACATTATGTCTGTTAGTTCTGTTAGATGTTCTGAAACAGTTCATCCAGGACATGCATGTTGACAACACAATCATCCTTTTGAAATTGACAATCCCAAAGCATTTCACACAAATTCATACTTAGATATTCACTCAGCACTGTCTGATGTGGCCATATATGGCCATATACATCTATATCACCAACTAGGTAGAACACTGTATCACATACATGGCATTTAAATATGTTGACATGTGTAAAGTGACCTATATCTCAGGTCTACTGATCAGGTTAGTACATCATGGTTGTCTGCTAGGTCCTTTCGTTTCCATTATTTATGTGACAGACATCACAGATGACATGGACATCCTGTGTCCAAACAGCTGTCTGATGGACTACATATTGTGGCCAATCATTGACTCCAACTGTATTACTGGTATCATACAGACAGTACCAACACTCATCACAGATTGCTGCCACAGCTATGACAACACATGCAAAGACACGAAAATGTGGGGGGATTTGCTACATCAAGACAACAAACACACAATACAAGTATAATGTAGACATTGCACCCTGTAATCAGACCAGTAGGTATGTGACCTGTGTCTTGGGGTAGATGGTAAGTGGAACATCCACCAGCATGTAGTCGCAGTGCTGATTATCCCCTTGTATGTCACACAACTTTTGAGTATGTGAAGGACGTTCACATCAGAGGCCATAATACCTACATAGTTCATAGCCTTCATCACACCAATAACTGAGTACAATGCACCCTTCCTCTTGTACCTCCCTATACATCTTCAAGTGATGTGTAACTGAAGTGTACCACTCTTGTCATACTGAGCATCTTATTGGCCATTCCTAGTGTCACTCATCTTATGTGCATTAAGAAGATGCTGAGGCTTGGGTGTTCATTCAAGTAGTTTATTGCATAAAATCACATCAGGATGGATAGGAGGAGCAATGAACAATCTAACTGGCCGACTACATACATGTATTCTCTCACTCTGGCTGCTCACTCAAAATGGCACTCTTACTTGCATGTGCTCAGTACTTATACACATGTGCCCACTAACTAGAATGCTTCTTAAAGGTGTATCAAAGACTACAAGCAGATAGATTACACGGCCTGAATGATATGGTTTCATTGAAACCCTTCCTTAAAGACAGACCCCTTACTCATTAGTCACTTTTAATGAGCAGACCCTTATTTATTACTTTGGCATATGAGCATGAATACAAGTTTTTATACACAAACACAAAGGGCAGGATTCACGAAGGCTTGCACGAAGTCTAAGAGACGTGTAACACTCCATGCAAGCCTCGCGGTCCAGGAACAGCCTGAAACTCTGTGTAAGAGACCAGCTAAAATGTCTCTTACACGGACTGGGCATGGATATGCGAAATACCTCACTTGCAGCCGAAAGGTATGCAAATGAGGTATATTAGCGATCCACGAAGCAGAAACCAGCCCGTGTAAGAGACGTTTTAGCTGCAGAAATGTACTCAGTTGACAACTGAGTACGTTTCTGCAAAAATCACAACGGAGCCATGTCATCTCCAAATAAAGGGTGCATATGTGTCAGGCAGCATGCCAATGACCAAATATGTGGCCATTGGCAAGGTAACCCGATGCAAAAATTAAAAAAATATAATAAAGGCAGCGCAGCCCCGCGCAAACGGGCTGCACTGTATAAAACATAAAAATGAAGGTTATAAACCCACAAATGTGGGTTTTATGCAATACGTGGAATGACAATGCAGGGACCAGCAGACCAAAAACAACATGGCCACCGTGTAGTGGTTGCTAAGGGGTGAAGCTGAGTCTAAGACATGTAACTAAGCATTAGTAGGCAATCTCATGTAAATGAGGGTTAGGATACTGAATCCCACAGTCACATAGCAAATGAGCACAGTCTGAGTAGTGTAAGAGATACATAAAGGGGAGGAACAGAGAAGGAGATAGGTGACATCACAGGGGGGAATGCTAGAAAGAAATGCAGTTCATTGGAGGTCAGTGTAACATGACAGATGACAGACACAGATCAGGGAAAGAGGAGTGTCACAAGATAAGCATAGGAAAGTCAAGAAATGGAAGGTGTACACTGTTACTTACACCAAAGTTTCTTGCTGGTCATGCATGCGCACATGTGCGCGCCATGAAGCACGGGTAGGGCAGTGTGCGCGCGTGTAAGGCAGACTGAGCATGTGGGAGCGTGTTGGTAGAGGTTTAACACTGTTTGCGCTGGTGTGTGCGTATTTTAACCTGAATAGGCAGATCCTGAACCGTGCAAGCATGTGTGCGCGCGTGTAAGCCACTGTGAGCGTGTTCCTGCTGGTATGCACGCTGCACCCCCCTGAGGAAACAGAAAGGAAAAAGGAAGCAACAGAATTAGTAGGAAGCTAGCAGGGAATACTGCTGGAGCTAGCAGGTGAAAGCAATTAGAAGCAGGCGATTACACAGGCAGAATAGTAGCCCAGCCCAGCACTTAAAACTCTGCAAACAGCAGTGCAGGATGTTTCTCTCAAGAGACACTGCAAGACAGGAGTAAGCTATTAGAAGTGAAAACTGAAAAAGCTGAACTCAGAGCAGAAATGTTAGGGGCTGCCATAGCTGTCATAATGAGACATAGGTGACTTGCTGAGGGTGGTGACAATGCAGATGGTGCCAGACAACCCACAGTGAGGAGACGGAGAAGAGTGTACAGGCCCAGGATCACCTACCATGGGTTACATGAGCTGGAGATAGTAGAGCGCTATAGAGTGGACAGAGAGCTCCTGCAGCAAATAGTTGAGCTGTGCAGGCCACGCCTCACACACAGAACCAACAGAGGGGAACCCATCCCAGTGGAAACCAAGGTATGTGTTGGCCTAAGAATACTAACAACAGGTACCTTCCAGAGACCAACTGGTGATATGATGGAGATATCACAGGCATCAGCCTCCAGGATACTGCACCAGTTCCTGGATGCCATGTCAGCACATGTCGGTGATCATGTATATTTCCCCAATGCCTGTGAGGTATTGGCCAGCAATATGCGTCTCTTCCAGCAAATAGCGCAATACCCTGAGGTAGTGGGTGCAATAGACTGCATGCACATACGCATCAAAGCACCAGCCGGTGAGCGGGGTAGGGCCTACATTAACAGCAAGGGCTTCCCCTCCATCAACTACCAGGTCGTGTGTGATGCCCAGGGCATAATAATGAATGTGTGTGCTGGCTGCCCTGGGAGCTACCATGATTCCCACATCTGGCATTTGACGCAGCTGTACCAGACATTTGCCAATGGGGACATCCCACACGGACACCTAGTGGGGGATGCAGGTTATGCACTGGAGCCGTGGCTGATGACACCCATCAGAAATGCACACACACCTGAACAGGAACGCCATAATGAGGCACAAGCACAAACACGTAATGTAATAGAGCGTGTGTTTGGGCTGCTCAAGTCACGGTTCCGGTGTCTGGACACATCTGGTGGAGCCTTGCAGTACACACCGACTACATGTACCCAAATTGTCATGGTATGTGCTATGCTACATAATATGATCTTGCGAAAACAGCTGCAGCAGGACCAGCATAGGGCTGGGCCAAACAACCCCCAACATTGCCAAGGCCATCACAGGCAGAGCGTGACTCGGAGGAGGAACAACCTGAGCCTGCCCCAGTAGGCAGATGGAGGCATGCCCAGTATGCCCTGGCCTTGGCAAAGAGGCAATGCATAGCACATACACTGGCTCAGTAGGAACCCTGGGAATGATACCCCCTCTGACTCACTCAAATAATAACAGGGATGCCTAAAATGACCTGACCTGCTCACAAACATGTACAGGGAGTGTAATATGCGCATCCGACAGAGGCAGCCCTGCAGCACCACCTGAGGCATGAATGCCATGTGTTAAGTAATGTAACACCATGTACTATATGCACACCTGAGGACCCTGACTAACATCCACCCTCACCAAGCATGAAGCCACAAAATGATGATGGGATGATCAATTGCAATAACTGGCTGAAGTAATGCAGTTAGTCAAAGGGGAGCCAATGTGTTCCAGCCTGGGAAGACATGTGGAGCATGACATGATGCACCACCTGCTAGGGGTGGCGTGCACCTATCAGTCCAGGCCCCATGGATACTGGCAAAGGCTGTCAGTACCCTCAGCATGCCCTGAATAGGTAAGTCTCAAAACACAAACCCACCTTCATAGGTACCACAAGGGATAGGAACCTAGATGTAATGCTACCCAATGCCAGAAGTCAAACAGCAAGATGCGTGCAGTGTAAACGCACACAGTATGGAGAATGTTGATATCAGTCCTGTAATAGAAAACTGGGTCAAGGCTCACATCAGCACCCTAACACTACCAGGTTACACCTCATACTGTGCTGTACAGCCACAAAACATGGAACAAGCTACAAAAGGAGGGTGACTAGCAATAAATGTCAAGGATAACCACACCCCATGTTGGTACCACAACAAGAAGCAGCATGGATTAGCCATGGTCAAATACCAATGGCTAAAACCACCTCCCAGTATATAGCCTGCTGCAGACTGCTGTCCTAATACCAGGAACTGCACCTGGCCTATGTTGGAATACATGAATATATCAAGCCCCAAACCACATTATATTGCTTGACTGAAAATACCCAGACATACACTGGGAGCATTATACTAGCACCAACACAGTAGGAGAAAAGTTCCCAGAATCCATAAACCAAAATGCCCAGGAACAACTTACCACTCCCACAAGAGGGGTAAGCATACTGGATGTGATAATCAGCAACATGTGTACTGGATGGCAAGATGAGAAGTGTATCCCTCACTGGTAAGACCAGACCATAGAGTAATCACACTGGATATACACATCCTGACCACAGTCCCTGGCCAGAAAACCACAGTGAAAAACATGTGCAAAACATAGGTTGCACCCCTCCAAACTGAAGTGGAATCCACGAAAGGCCCTGTGCAAGTGCAGAATATGGGACACACCGCAGAACATGTTATACAGGCATTCCATGAACACAGCCAGGAATGCTTGGAGTATGCAATCACAAATAACAACAAGACACAATGCCATACACACAGGCATCTGGCATGCTGGACTCCAGCCATTACCAAACCATGCAAGAGAATAAGGAAGCTACTTCATGATAGAGCAAACATAAAAAGGGAAGTAATCACTGATCAGTAGTATGTCAATAAAATATGTCCACACATACAATCCACTAAGGCCAGCCACAACAAGTAGAATCTGTGAATCCAGAGGCAATGTGACACCTGTCCCAAGTACACAGACAACCCACAACTCCCCCCAATAAATGCAAATATATGTGAGAGATGCAACCATTTATCCAAACTGGAGGCTGAGCTCCCCCAACTCAGTACTGTCAAAACTAGTCAGGAGGAGAAGGTAACCATATACACCACAAACCCAGTCCCACATAGACCTATCACAACTGTAAAACAAACACATA
This sequence comes from Protopterus annectens, assembly GCF_019279795.1. Taxonomy (NCBI): domain Eukaryota; kingdom Metazoa; phylum Chordata; order Ceratodontiformes; family Protopteridae; genus Protopterus; species Protopterus annectens. The sequence goes on along the minus strand of NC_056726.1, from coordinate 1,138,089,959 downwards.
AACACAGAAAAACATTCCCGGAGGCCCTAATTACAAACACACCACACCAACAGAAGCCTCCAAAGCAGATCCCAAGCAACCACAACCTCCAAACATAGCACATGCAACACATAGTACACAAAGCTGGTGTGCCAAACAGTTACAGGCCAGAAGGAGAAACAACATGTCTGATACAGTTGTAATAGGTGTCTGTATAGGCAGACACACTGCTGTCCCACTCACCAGACTGAACAAGGGAAAGGGTACAGTAAGCTGCCTGTAGGCTGTCACAATATGCCACATAACACAAGTACGCAGGTCACCCCAAAGCAAGCAGAAATATGATGCACTCATTGTCCATGCTGGTGTGAATGACCTGAGATGTACCTCCCTGGACTACATGAAAAGAGACATGGATGAGCTCTCTGAGTATGTACCACAGGCCGGTATGACACTGGCCGTTTGCAGCATCCAACCCTCACCAAGAATGATGCCACAGTATAAACACAGAATGATCAGCTTTAACAGGTGGCACAGTTACAGCTGTCAGTCCAAGAGGGTCTAATGTCTGTCTGCTTGAGATGTCATGCATGAAAAGCCATGCTGCTGTTCCAGGGATGGCTTGCACCTGTTACCCCTGGGTGTCTGGATACTGGATAAGGCCTTTGCCACATAGAGCCGTACGTAGGCAGGGCCAAAAAGACTAACCCACCACCCTAGAAAACATAAGTGGTAAAAAACATAAGGGTAATGCTGACCAATGCCAGATGTGTAAACTGCAATATGCATGCCCCTGAGGCACTTCCCAGTATGGAGAACATTGATGTCTGTGCAGTGACAGAAGCCTGCCGCAAGCCTACTGATAGCACACCAGCACTACCAGGTTATACCACATATCATGCGTTATGGCTCCAATACCTGGACCAAAACATCAAAGGAGGGGGAGTATCCATATGCAGCACAGACACCCATACGGCCAGGTAACTGACAATACACAAAGCAGTGGAGACCACCTATGTGCACCTAAGTGTAGTCAAAACTGCTGTACAGTCTGTAGCATGCGACAGACCACACTCTCACACACAAGAACCCCACCCAGACATCCTGAAGACACTGGACAGTATGAATGTCCCACCAAATACCAGACATGGTACTCGCAAATTACCACATAGGTGGTAAACCATTATGTATGCAAGGAGTAATCAGGGACCTAGGGACACAAGTCGACAGTAACCTGTCATGTGACACTCACAATGCCAATGTGGCTAGGAAGACTGTCTATATTGGACAACGTATCATGAAAGGATTCACATCTGCATCAACAGAGGTCACTGTGCCCCTGTACTGTTCCCTTATCAGACCCATAATCTAGTACAATGACTCATATGGGATGTACCGTACCTGACACCTGCAGTGGTTCGGAAGACCTCAAAGGTACCCCACCAAGAGGATAAAGGGTGTCAAATATATGTCATATGCTGCCTGGCTGTAGACACCCCATCTGAATGCAGTCACAGACTGCCTACACAGAGGCATTGTATGTCTATTGTACAAGGCCATGTCCAACACAGGAGTATTGGACATGCTCCACAACAGGAAATCAAAACCATTGGAGCTGTGAGAGTGACAGATGTCAGCCTCAACACATAATGAAATAGGATGTGCTGGAGGGACAGATACATAACCCAGAGGCTCCCCACACCCAGAAACAGGATCCCAATCCATGTTAGGCAGAGCCCCTCACTGACACCCCTCAACAGGAATATTGCCAAGTGGATGGATGATCGTACATGTACACTGGGGGTCTTTACTGTGTCACTTCCAGACAGAGGCACAGTAAAGAAAATCATAAATGGCCATAATAGTCACATAGCAAGGGGTGGCAAAAGACACACACACTCTGGCTTGGCTTACTAATGCCCTAGGGTGGATAGCCTAGTATGAACCCATGAACCTATGAAGATACAAATTGTACAGGACACTAAGGATAATCACAAGGCTTACTTAACTGATGGTAGGAACCATGTTGGGAATTCACAGATATGCTCCGAATCACACAGATATTACAAACAACATACCAAACCCACACATATTGCCAACATACAACTTGACAGGTTCAGTGCAACCCCCACCCCCCCACCAGAATGCAAAATATCTATCCCAGTAGACTGCTGGTCCCCTGACATTGCAGATGCTGAGGTAACAGCCATCATCTGCAAAGCAAAACACACAGCAGCAAAGGTATGTGATGGTGTCCTGGGCTGAGGCCAACATGGACTCCAAGAATAATGGAATGCCAAATCACACTACTGCCCAATGTCAGCCTTACCACAGGATATGTACCCAAAGAGCAGTGTACAACAACAGTGGTCCTTCACAACAAATGTGTTGCCTGAATGGATACTGCAAACTACCACCCCAGGATCCTGACAAGCTTGGTCTGCACAGCTATGGAAAGGATCAGTATGTACCGCAGACATAAAGCTATCGTGGACCTACTGACACCGGACCCTACACAGTGTGGCTGTCGTAACTCCAGATCCTGCCCCTAAACACGTTTGACCCATTTGAAACAGTCATTAAGGTCATTGATGAGGGCAATGTGGTCCACACAGCGTAGCTGGACCGTGCATATGCTTCCAGACAATACCCTACGAGTTCAGTATGGATATGTTCACCAGCTTAAATATATACCCCTATGTCAGTAGAGAGGTTGCAAACCAGACCAAGGACAGAACTGACATGGTCAGAAAAGCTGCATCCATGTCAGACTACAAAGCAGATATGAGTGGCATTCCACAAGGCTTGGTCCTGGGAACCCCCCCGTTCCGTATATATGTCCCATAGGTACAGGCCAACATGGAAGGACTGTGACTGAAAATGTATGCAGAGGAGTACAAACAGCCCACCATATCCGACCCCCAGCTGACACAAGCAACCCACAAAAGGGCCACCTAGAAACAGACAACTGGAGCCATAGCCATGTCAGCAAGCTAATTGCAGAACTGTGTATAGACAACCACAGTGGATATACAGTAAGTGCCCACAAATTACCACACAGGTGTTAACCCATTACGTACCTAACATGTAATGACAGACCTGGGGACACAAGGTGATAGATATCCTGCATTGGACAAACATGTGGCTGTAGTGTTCGCAGAAACATACCATATACCTACCCAATCATGAAGGTTGTCAGATGTAGATAAGGGGAGGTCACTCTGGCTCAGCAGTCATCCTTCATCAGTGTCACAATTGACTGCAATAGCCCCTGTGAGATATACCTCAGCAGACACCTCCATCAACTGTAAAGTCCACAACAGTACCCCACCAGGAGTAGCAAAGAGCATGAACTGATGCCATGTGTTGCCTGAGTAAACAAACTGCAGCTCCACACACTGCCATACTGCCCACCCAGAGGCAAGCTGTGCCTGATGTATGAAGCCATGACCAAGCTGGAATCAATGAACATGCTGCACCTTGTACAATCTGAATGGCAGTGAGCTATGCACATGAGAGACCTGAACCCCAGCACTGACATACATAGGACAAGCTGTACAGAATGATCCATAACACAGAAGGCACCCCCACTCTTGAGTAAACTCCCAGTACAGGTTAGCCAGAGAGTCACCTATCGACCCAGCTCAAGAGGAATCCCGATGAGTGGAGGGGAGATGGTAGGTTAATCCTGGGTATCACTGTTATGTCAGAGGTAGACGGAGGCACAGTATACTAACCATGACATATGTCATGGCAAACTCCAGTTACAATGTGTGTCGAAGGACAAACACACTCTGTGACTAGCATCAGAAATGGCCTAGGGAACATCGCTAGTGTTTGTCAATGTCCACCTATGTTGTGGAATACACTACCAATGTTGGACAAGCCTGGTGTAGGTAGTCCATATCTGAACATAATGCAACATGGTCATATGTGCACAACTGGCTCCTACACAGTCTGTTGTGCTCAGTATGAAGATGTCAAGCAGTGATAGGACTAAAGCCCAGGATACTGTCCACCACAGTGAAAGTACTGAACCAGTACACTATACGGTACTACAGTGTTAGGTCATTATGAAAGGATGTTGACAACTGTATGCAAAGTATCCCATGCAATCCCTGCAGGCACAGTATAATCCCTGTTGTGGCAGACACAAAGCAGTTGGCCAGTTAGTACACAACATGACATCCAACACACAACCATAAACGTGACAGGTAGTACAAGATGTACATACCTCTGTAGAAATAAAGATGTCAGCACCCTATAAATACTGCAGGGGCAGACCAGCTGCCCAATAATTCGGTTAGCGCGCTCTGCTAATGTGTCTCCCTCAAGTGTCGTAATATAGGTAGGTAGGAGTTCAAATCATGCAAATGCTCAGTGTGTGTGTGTGTGTGTGTGTGTGTGTGTGTGTGTGTGTGTGTGTGTGTGTGTGTGTGTGTGTGTGTGTGTGTGGGTGAGCGGGGTTGATGTGTGTGCAAGTCTGTGTGAGGGAGATGTCCCTTTTGGCAACTGTGAAAGCACTCTACAGGATGCACATTCCCCTATCTAAGCACGGATGATGTCAGCACCCTATAAGTACAGCAGGAGAAGGAAAACCTCCAAGTAATTCGAATAGTGCACTCTGCTAATGCATCTGTCATGAGTGTCATAACATAGTTAGGTAGGGGTTTGAATCCGGCAACTGCCCAGTGTGTATGTGGAGGGGGGGTTAGTGTGTGTGCAAGTCTGTGTGAGGGAGATATCCCTTTTGGCAACTGTGAAAGCACTCTACAGGATGCACATTCCCCTATCTAAGCACGGATGATGTCAGCACCCTATAAGTACAGCCAGAGAAGAGGAACCTCCTAGTAATCCGAATAGTGTGCTTCGCTAATGCGTCACTCTCACGTGTCATGACATAGTTAGGTAGGGGTATGAATCCTGCAAATGGCAAGTGTGTGTGTGGGGGTAGTAGGGTGTGTGTAATTGCAAGTGTGAGAGAACAGATCCTTTTGGCAAATACTACAATACACCAGATGCTGCATATTCCCCCACTAAACACAGGGGATGTCACCACACTATCAGCACAGTCAAACAGGGCTACTTGGCCAGTAATGCCAATAGTGCGCTCCACTACTGGGTCTATTACCATTGTCAGAGTACAGATAGGTATGTTTTGGAAACCCACAACTGCCACGTGTGGTTGTGTCACACATTATAACCTTGTGTGGGTCTTTGTGCATAACAATGCATGCCATTGCCTAAACCAGCAATGGCAATGCACACATGATGTATGTGTGTGACACATACACATAAATACCTGTGACCTGCAGTAGTTACCATGTCTGACACGTGCCTCGAGTGGATAAATGGTATTCGCAATGCATAACAATATGACTGTGTCTTACTGTGCAGGGGCCGCACGCGGTATATGTCTATACAGTGTGGGTTGTATATGGTAAAATACCTACAGCAGGGGATACACATCTGGTCTGGGCCATATAGTCTACATGTAGTCGATGTACAGGTGCTGCATGTTCCCACCTGTTGTGGAAGTGGTAACATGTTATTCCACTGCAATTCAGTGACCACATGCTGGGAACCTTTCAGCCAGTGTGTTGTAGCTACAGTAATACTCACGCACAATGTTTGGTTGGATGCAGTCCAGCCATATAAAGACATTTCTTGAGACTGTCACATTGCCAGTGTTGTTATGGAGGATAGGTGGGTTTTCTGTGTATGGGAGGGTTGTGTGTGCCAGGCTATGAACCAGAAGGCAGTCCGACACACTGTTAGCTGCACATGAATAGGCCCTGATGCTTTGTGCTGTGCCAACAACCTGGAGGTGTGTGTATCTGTGGTGCCCTGGGATACCACTCCCCTGTCCATGTGTGTTACATGTGTAGGGGATGACAGGCATGGTATGAGGTATAACCTGGCAGTGATGGGTTGCACCTGTGAGCCATGAATCAGGACTCTGGTACTGCACAGACATTGCAGTTCACCGTGCTGAGGACAGTGTCCAGTGCATGCATCTTGCGGTGTACACTGCTGGTGTTGTGTAGCATCACTGTTAGTGTCCTATCCTGTGTGATACCCACGGAGGTGGCTATGTAATCCATGTCCTGCAGCAAAAGGCACTATGTGTGTATCAAGGGGCTTCGCCAATATACAATGGCCCATGGGTGTCACGTGCAAGTTGCCCTCAGAAATCATTGTGGCTTCCCTAGCATGTAAGCACACATTGACAGCCAGTGGATACCCTATGAATGACATTGGAGATTGAGCAGAATGTAGACATAGAACACCCTTCCTACCTATAGTGGTAGCATACCTGGTGAGGGTATGATGGCAACCAAGATCAGGCTCATACTGGCCCATGCCACATGCTGAGAGATCCCCTCTATGTTCCCTATCATGTAGTCCAGGGAGGTATGTCTCAGGTCATCCATAGTGGCATGGTCAATGACTGAGTCATATGTGCCCATGCCTCTGACTGACCTATATGCATGTGTTTTGTGGTGGACCATAGTGCCCCACAGGCATATCACTGTGATTTTCACCATGTACAGCCTGTTGAGCGGGACCCCACTGCAGCGGCCAAGAGAGGTACCTGACACATCTGTAGCAGGTGTGTTGTGTAGCCCTACAGGCTGTGAGTGTGTGGCACACAGGATATGTTTGCCATGTGTGGCATGTGCTCTGTTCCGATGTAACATATGCATGTGTGCCAGCTGCGGAGGTGTGTGATGCTCAGGCAGGATGCTATTCTGAGTCTCCAAGTATGCCCCAGTGTGTTCAGATTGCTGTCAGTGCGGGGTCTATGTCAGACTGGTATTGTAGTCACTGTAGTATGTCATGCCACCTGACAGGGTATGGCATTACTGGGTTCAGAGTGCTCAGTCCCCAGATTGGCTATGTGGTGGCATCCCACACATGTGTTGTACATTCCTGGCCAGGGGTGAGGGTTGACTGCATACATGTGGCAGCTGTGACATTGCCACATGACTCACATAAAACACAACTGGACCATAGAGGTGATTCACAGGTTACCTTTGCACATGCTGCCATAGTAGTGTGATTGCCATGGTGATTACCAACACATAGGGCCAATGGGGAACAACACACTGAAGGTGTGTATGTGTGGGTGTACTGCTACTGATTTCAGAGCACTTGCATATATGACTGCACATGTGGGTAAATGCCAGGTAAGACATGTGCAATGTGTCACAGGCAACGTACATGCGAACAGGACAGACAGTGACGTTCTGTCATGTGTAAACTTGACATACGTATAGTACGCTATGCAGATGTCACTAGGAGTCCACAGAAGCACTGTAACTCTGCATTGCAGGTGGAAGCAGTGTTCCAGGGAACCCCAAGCGAACATGCATGCAAACAAAGCTACAGTAAGCAGGGCTGGAAGTAGTCCATTGTACAAAAAAGAAGGGGTAACACTAACAGTAGGTAACAGTGCAAATATGTAGGCACTATCAACATGTACCCAGGAATTCACAGCTCAGATGCCCATGGTAGAACTGATATTATGTCATAGTTAATTGTGATTTGGATTACATTGGTACTGCACGCATATCAACATGCGCAAACACCCACATTGCATAGTCATTGTGGGCAACTTGCCACCATTACTGTACATGTCCATCATTGCGTATCACTACTTGCATTAGCTTCCCCCTGTGCTACCCATGTATGTGGCTATCTGTTGACATCCTTACCACTGGTATGCAATCATGTGCAGCTGTTACACTTTGGTACATACTATGGGTGTAGATAACAATTCAGGACAGTCATACGGTTACTGCATCAAGCATGTTGGGATATACACACAGTCATATCAGCACACTGTACTGTTACCAACATGATACTACTAATACACTTCTATGTAGTCACCCTGTGCATCAGCAACGTGTTTACCTGTTCCTGCACTGATGTTGGAGATTGCAGGAGGTGGCACAGTTTCATCATATGCACAGGGTGTGAATTAGGTATGCCTGAGTCTGCCACTGATACCACCAATTGACATGTGTGTGTATGTGTGTTGGTGAGGGACAGCAGTACAGGGTGGGGCACTGTTGGTGCAGTGTGTGTGTGTATGTGGTAGCCCTAGGTGTTAACATTTCGCATGTGTATATGCACGCACACAGTTCCACCTCATGGCTGCCATATACAGGAGTTTGTGGACAGCCACAGACTGCACCTGGCAGGTCATACAGATCAGTGTCTGTGGGCATGGACATGGTACCTGTGCCTGGCAGGGGTGCTATGGACCGCATCCAGTACTAAGCCAGACTGGGTACTGTCATCAGAAGTGGGAGTGTGTTGACTGGACACAGGTCCCTGTTGGGACTGTCCAGAGCCACGTGCACGTGGTCTCCTGGGGTGTTCCGATGACAGCACAGACCCAGCATTGCTGGGGTTGCTGCTGGCACTATGGGGGCATCCACCGGCCTGTTGTTGTCCGTGCCGACTGCCAGCTGCTGCTGTTGCTGGCATACGGCCACGTCGATGCCGCAACCGCCCACCATTGCCCTGGCTCATGGACATGTGGTTGTGGAACTGCTGTAATATGTCCCCACAACGTCTGTCTATGACATAGGTGAAATTACGGATAGCATCCGCGATGTCACGCATACTGTCAGTCATGGCTGTGCGACATGCTCTCAGCTCCCTCAGACCCTGTCTGGTGTACCTTTCCATACGCGACTGTGCCTGCATGACAGCCCGAAACATAGCTGAGGTTGACAGACCTCTTTGGGCACGTCTGCCAGAGGCAGTACGACCACAGATGCTCCCACGAGAACCCATGGGCAACTGTCTGTGTGGTACCATCACAGGTCCCTGCCCATGGCTGCTGTGTGGGGAAGCATGTGCCATAGATACCACATTACCCTGGTCAATGCCCACTGTATCCTGTCCATCGCCTAGGGACCATGGTGACATAGGATGTACTGGCAGGATAACTGTGCGCAATGATGGGGTTGACAGCTGTGTACTGTCAATTGGCTGACCAATGGTGGACCCTGACACACCTTCCTGTGCCATTACACAGATATCATCATTATCAGTACCTGTGGCACCAGATTCAGGTTCCCTGCTGCAGGACACCAGAGCAGCACCAGAACCTGTGGGAGGAAGACAGGAAACACAGTTTACAGTGTCCACACAATGTTACCAGTGATGCACTTATGCACACATGCACGCATGCACACGTGAACACATGCACACATGCACACATGGACACAGGCACACATGCACATATGCACACGTGCACACGTGCACACATGCACACATGCACACTTGCACACATGCACACATGCACACATGCACATGTGGACACGGGCACACATGCACACATGCACATGTGGACACGTGCACACGTGGACACGTGTACACATGCACACATGCACACGTGGACACATGCACACACGCGCATGTGGACATAGGCACACATGCACACATGCACACATACACACGTGGACACAGGCACACATGCACACATGCACACCCCGCAGTATACACACAGAGCACTACTAAGTTACATTAGTATTACTAGCACTATCAGGACTATTATAGGTATTGTTAAAACACACTCACCAGCATGGATGGCCTGCCTTGCTGTAACACTGGAGGGACATGCAGAAATGAGGAGATTAATGTCAGTGGGCACAACTGTGCCATTGGTACTGCATATGATACAGTGCAGTACTACACCAGTTGCCTTTCACACGTCAGCTGCTGATATTGCCAATATCATACCTGCACAATTACATACTATGTTGACAGCTACATACCACGGACACACCTTACACATGCATAAACTAACAGTGTACAGAACAGTCAAGTGTACATATGGCATATTACCTGCACACTCCATGTCATGCTGCTGTGTGGATCCAGCCTCCATGATGATGCAGGTGCATTGCTGTTGCTGTTCCGGGGCTGGAGCCACAACACTTGGGAGTAGCCCCTCCAGTCTGGTGAGGGGGGGATGTGTGGCCACCCCACCTCCTGTGGCAACCTGTTGCCTGTGGATATCCGACGAACGCTGATGGACATTTCTGATTAAATCACTGCAGTGATGTCGTACCTGCTCATATGTCCTATTATGCGTGCCAATGTCATTTACCCTACGGACAAGGTCCTGCCACAGTGCAGCCCTCTCCTGCTGATTCTGGCTGGTGCAGGAAAACAGTATGTCATAATCCCGCACCAGGCTCTGGTGTATCTCCTCATCTTCTGCTGCAGAGTAGGCGGATTACGCTGACGCCATGTCCCTGGAAGAGAACACAAACAGGATATCAGCAGACTATGTCAGCAATATATGGCACACATACTATACATGATACTCAACTGTAGTGATATACTACTACTCCCATATGTAGCATGTGTGTGTCTCTTGGTGGATACACAAGTACATGGCCAGATATCAGTGCTCAGCCAACACCTGTGCAACAATACCTGCCACATTCCATACAACATAGTAGCATGCCCCATCGGTCAGCACACTGCGACGGGTCCAATGCACAACCTCACTCTGGGGGTTCATACCAAGGTACTGTATGTGGAACACCATCCACTAGTGTGATCTGGACACAAGTTACTCGGCCTGGATATACATATCCCACAACCACCACCACCAGCACAGTAGACTACTTTGATATGTATGTGATTAGACAGTTATTCACTTGTTAGGACTGAGATGGTATCCATGCAGCCCACTGGGCCAGTGGAAGCCACAACCCACACTGCTGACCCCTTTGTGAATGCTTCCCACAGACATCCCAAAGATTGCATGGAACATGCACACACATTTCTAACCCAGACCCTATGCACAAAGGTTAGGCATCCTGTCCGGTGGACCCCAGCCAAAGGCAGATTGTATAACGATAGAAGGAGGCTACTGCAGGACAGAGCAGATTCACATTAAGGGAAGGCATCTGTGGTCAGCACTGGTAATAAGCTACGGTCTCTCATAACAACATCCATGGCCTACTCTAGGAGGGAAATGGCTGCAAAGACTATAGATAACCACAAGGCCTTCTTCAGTTATGTTACACATATGGACCAAATGCCTCAGATATGCTCTGAGTTAATGCACACCTACTTAACATTCACCGAACACACAGATATTGGCAACATTCTTGCAGACAGGTTCGGTGCACGTATCCCCCCTCCTTCTCCCCCACACTTAGAAATACTTATCACAGCTGAATGTAACCTCCCTATCATCTCACATGTCCAGGTGAGGGCCACCCTCAGCAAAGCAGAACACACAGCATCAATGTGACCTGATGGTATCCCTGGATGTGTGCTATGTGAACTCCAAGAGGACATACAACCGCATATAAGACTGATATTTAACCTTGGCCGTACTACAGGATATGTACCTGAACACTGGCATACAGCAACAGTGGTCCCACTCCACTAAGGAGGCACCTCTACTGACCCTGGGAACTACCACACCATAAGCTTAACCAACCTGGTCTGCAAAGTTATGGAATGATTCAGTATGGGACGCATATACAGCGATATTGGGTACCTGCAGACACCTGTTCCCGGCCAGTTTGCTTTTGTGATGGGCTGATCCTGCCTTTTGAACCTGGTTGACCTTTCAAAACAGTCACTACAGCCATTGATGAGGGCAACGCAATCCATACAGTCTACCTGGACTTGCCTGAGGCCTTCAACACAGTACTCCACTCAGGCATCATAGACAAGCTCATTAGCTTACATGTTACTACATATGTCACATGATGGGTTGCACACTGGTTGACATACAGAATCCATAATATCGATATTGTAGGAGCCATGTCAGACTCAATGCCAGTCATATGTGGTATCCCACAGGCCTCTGTCCTAGGACCCCTCTTGTTTGGCATTTATTTCTCAGATGTAAAAGCAAACATGTGCGGGTTGTGGATGACAAAGTTCCCAGATGACTGTTAACTAAGCGCCATAGTCATTACACCAGCTGACACACACATCCTACAGACAGGCCTCACTGCAATGGAAAACTGCTGCCAGGATCATGGCCTAACACTGAATGACATGTAATGTATAGTCATCCCCTTTTGGTGGAACTACGTGCACACAACATATCACATGGACATACCTATAAATACAGACCTATGACACATATGGAGGGTTCACAGTATGCAGACTATTAACCTGTTACTTTAAATTACCTGTGTTTGTCGCAGCTGGTTGTGTTACCGCTACTACTGCTTCCTGCTGCTGCTGGCACGGCTTGGTACTGTCACTGCTGACAGCTTCAACTCAGTTTGTGTACTGTGTGTTGTTGTTTGTGTTGTTTTTTTTTGTTTGTTTTCTCTCTCTCTCTCTCTGTCTCTCTCTCTCTCTCTCTCTCCGTCTGCCTCCAGACAGTGCAATGAACGTAATTCATGTGTGGAGTGTGAGTACAGGATGCTTTTGTAGGTATCTTCATAAGTCCATGTGATGGCCTCTGCACCAATTGTAAGCCAGCATTTGCTAATTGCATGCAGCCAGTTGTGTACTGATTGCAGTTCTCACTGTGATTTTAGGACAGTGCTATAAAAGGGTATGTGAGATAGGCGTTTCCCTTTCAGATTGTAAGGGTGGGGACCATGCTGGTATGCTGTGGACACTGTTCTGTGAGTGTAAAGGTTAGTATCTCTCTCATGATTCAGGCTGTGTTGTAGATTCACATTTCTCCATTCCTCTCTCCTGTTTCCTGTAGTAAGTGTGTATGCACACTGACACCTACAACTATATATATATATATATATATATATATATATATATAGATATATATATATATATATATATATATATATATATATATATATACATTTATATATATATATATATATATATATATATATATATATATATAATATATATATATATATATATATATATATATATATATATATATGTAAATATACATACATTTATACATGTACTAGCCATGTCAGACTCAATGCCAGTCATATGTGGTATCCCACAGGCCTCTGTCCTAGGACCCCTCTTGTTTGGCATTTATTTCTCAGATGTAAAAGCAAACATGTGCGGGTTGTGGATGACAAAGTTCCCAGATGACTGTTAACTAAGCGCCATAGTCATTACACCAGCTGACACACACATCCTACAGACAGGCCTCACTGCAATGGAAAACTGCTGCCAGGATCATGGCCTAACACTGAATGACATGTAATGTATAGTCATCCCCTTTTGGTGGAACTACGTGCACACAACATATCACATGGACATACCTATAAATACAGACCTATGACACATATGGAGGGTTCACAGTATGCAGACTATTAACCTGTTACTTTAAATTACCTGTGTTTGTCGCAGCTGGTTGTGTTACCGCTACTACTGCTTCCTGCTGCTGCTCGTACGCTTGGTACTGTCACTGCTGACAGCTTCAACTCAGTTTGTGTACTGTGTGTTGTTGTTTGTGTTGTTTTTTTTTGTTTGTTTTCTCTCTCTCTCTCTCTCTGTCTCTCTCTCTCTCTCCGTCTGCCTCCAGACAGTGCAATGAACGTAATTCATGTGTGGAGTGTGAGTACAGGATGCTTTTGTAGGTATCTTCATAAGTCCATGTGATGGCCTCTGCACCAATTGTAAGCCAGCATTTGCTAATTGCATGCAGCCAGTTGTGTACTGATTGCAGTTCTCACTGTGATTTTAGGACAGTGCTATAAAAGGGTATGTGAGATAGGCGTTTCCCTTTCAGATTGTAAGGGTGGGGACCATGCTGGTATGCTGTGGACACTGTTCTGTGAGTGTAAAGGTTAGTATCTCTCTCATGATTCAGGCTGTGTTGTAGATTCACATTTCTCCATTCCTCTCTCCTGTTTCCTGTAGTAAGTGTGTATGCACACTGACACCTACAACTATATATATATATATATATATATATATATATATATATATATATATGTGTATATATATATATATATATATATATATATATATATATATATATATATATATATATATATATATATATATATATATATATATATATATATATATATATGTAAATATACATACATTTATACATGTACATTAACTGACATTATTACCTACTAGCTACCAACTAGCATGACTGTTTCTGTTCACACACTACTATTATGGAAATCCACTAGTTCTGACAGTAAGTATGAATGGCATGCTTTGTGTACTACACATCCTATATTCCCTTTACATTCATTCCTACTATTACATGATATATTTATTTTAGCACAATGCTCTTGTATAATAGTCATGGCTTAGTGGTAGGTCATGCAGACTACTGTTTCCAAGGTCCTGGGTTCAGGACTGACAGTGGGATTTTATTTTGCTTTTGAACTGACTACAGGACCTGTCAATCAGAGTGACTAAGGCACTTTTAAGCAGTTGTAACCGGGTTAGCGCTGGTTTGCGCGGAGCTCCCGCATGTGCACTGGCGTTCAGCTCCGCGCACACCCACTTACAACCGCTTAACAGTGCTTAATCTGGCGCACACCCACGCTATTTTCTTTGAAAGAAATGAAAATGGGGAGACAGGAAAGTGGTGAAAAAGGGTTCACAAAAAAGGGTAAGACAGTAGGGAAACAAGCTTGGGTTTTGCAGGAGGGATGTAGGTAAGGCCCATAGCTGCCCATTTCTTCATCAGCAACAGCTGTGCACATGTATGTAATTTGGTGTGACATTTGAAACCTTCCACCCCTGAGAGAGGTGTCAGGACAACAATAATACTTGTTGTACAGCCAATTTTAATTGATAGTTTCCATGTCCAGCAGACATGTGTGCGGAATGGGCAGCTATGTATGGGGCGTAATTTGTTTGTGGGTACAGAGTGCCCTTTTTTTTTTTTCAGGTGAGTGTGGTATATCAGGTGAAGGAAGTCGGTATAGCTGGGGAGGTAGGTTGGGTAGGTCAACAGACAAAACAAACAAGATGCATACAGGGGCGGTGTATGACACATGTGGGGGGGTTACACAATTGACGGGGACGGATGTTTGGATATCCATAGCCCATGAGCCCACAGATGGCAACAGTGGAACTGATATCCCCACCCATGGGCAGTTGCCACTGTTCCTTCACTGCCCAGGATGGGGCTGTGCTGGGGGCTGTGTAGGCCGGGGAACAGGCATGCCCGTAAGTTGTGCCACCTGTGCCTCAAGCTGGCGTAGGGGCCCAAGAACAAAGTCCCGGATCTCCCTACCACCACAGTCCGGATGCTACGGAGGGTGAGTGGTGGTTCTCCTCCGGCCACACTTGCAGAGGGGGGACAGGCCCCATCCCCTGCAGCGCTTCCACCCGCATGTGGCACAGGGCCACCGGAGGAGGGTCCAGACTGGGCACTAGTGCCAGGTGCACTCGCCAGCTGAGGTGGGAGAGGTGGGTCCGCTGGAACCCGCCTTCCCTGTCATCCTATGTTTTGCATTATGTCATTACAGTTTGGGTTAGTAACATACAATACCATTCGCAATTGGTTGTAACAGCATGCATTAGTATTTCCATTAACCAAACACCCAGATATTCACACCATTGAACAGCGAGCATAACACATGCATAATTTGAACAGCAGTACACAGTCCAACAACATGCAGGGTTGATTGATGGCAACAGGCCATCAGGTTTGGATGTATGAACAGGGCAGATGCATCAACATACATGCAAATATTTATGACCCAACAGGACAAATGTCCAGGGGTGTTAATTGTGATTGCACATACCATTTTCACGTGGAATGGGTTATATGTGGTTATAGGGTGGGGTGAAGAAAATAATATTAACACCTTCGAATTCATAGTTTCATAGTTTCATAGTAGTGTACTAGGCTATCTGCCCGGGGGCATTTATAAGCCTAGCCAACAGTGATGTGGCTTCCGCCACCCTGTATTATATAGTTGCGCCTCTCTAGTAGTGACACATGTGGGACCCCATTATTTAGTAAACTATACCTCTGACTAGTAGCGACACTGAGGTGACTCCCGGGGTAAACTTGCGATCTCCCATCCATGCATCGAGATTTTTCTTGAACAGTGCCAATGAAGGGCTCTGTCTCACATGAACTGGGATTTTGTTCTAGAGTATGGGTAACCTCTGTGTTATGAATCTATCCCTCCAGCATGTCCTATTCATATTTGTGCAGAGGTTGAAATCTTTAGCTCGCGTGGTTCTGGTGGATTTGGATTTTTTGAGATGGAGCATGTCCATCAGTTCTTGGTTGGACATGGCCCTATATGTTAGGCACAAATCACCTCTGAGGAGGCGGTATGCTACTGAATAGAGCTGGAGTTTCTTTAATCTAGCTGGATAAGACACATGTTTGAGACCTATGATCCTCTTGGTGAGGTACTTCTGGGGTCTTTCCAGTTGTTGCATGTGCCGGGTGAGATACATCCCAAATGGAGCATTATATTCAATCATGGGCCTGACAAGGGAGGAATATAGAGGTACAATGACCTCCTTTGATCTGGATGAGAATCGCTTCATGATGAGATGGGCAAGGTAGAATGTCTTTCTGACCACTTTGGCAACATGGTTGTCAAAGGAGAGGTCACTATCGACTTGAGTCCCCAGGTCTCTGATTACTTCTTCCGTATTCAGTGGGTTATTGTCTACGTGATAATTTGTGGGTACTTTGTTTTCCCAAAGGGATGACTATACATTTTTGGCGTTAAGTTTGAGGCCATGATTCCGGCACCAGTTGTCCGTTTCAGTGAGACCTTTCTGTAGGATGTGTGTGTCAGCAGGTGAATCAACTATGGCACCCAGTTTGCAGTCATCTGCAAACTTTGTCAGCCATAATCCTCCCATATTTGCTTTCACATCTGAGAAGTAAATGCCGAATAAGAGTGGTCCCAAGACTGAACCCTGTGGGACACCACTCGTGACTGGTTTTGAGTCTGACATGGCTCCAGCAATTTTGACCTTATGGGTTCTGTTTTTTAGCCAGTTTGCAACCCATCTTGTGACATATGAATTTACATTTAGGCTGCTGAGCTTGTCTATGATGCCAGAGTGTGGTATCGTGTCAAAGGCTTTAGCCAAGTCCAAGTAGGCAGTGTGGACAGCCTTGCCCTCGTCTATGGCACTAGTGACTGTCTCGAAGAAGTCAACCAGGTTTAAGAGGCAGGATCTGCCTTTTACAAAACCGAACTGGGTGGGATCAAGGGTCTGCAGATCCCCAATGTCGCCATTTATGAGTTCCATGATGATTCTTTCCATAGCCTTGCAGACCAGGCTGGTCAAACTTATGGGGCGGTAGTTACCAGGGTCAGTAGAATTTCCCCCTTTGTGGAGTGGTACCACTGTTGCTGTGCGCCAGTGTTCAGGTACATATCCTGTAGTGAGGCTAAGATTGAATAGCGTTCTTAGGTGCGGGTTTAGTTCATCTTGAAATTCATGTAACACGCAACCGGGGATACCATCGGGTCCCATAGATGCTGTGTTTTTTGCTTTGTTGAGTGCTGATTTCACCTGTATGTCTGTGATGACAGGTAGGTTACATTCAGCAGGGATAATTACTTCATCTTTAGGGGGTGAGGGAGGGGAGAAATTTGCCCTGAACCTATCTGCCAGAATATTGGCAATGTCGGTAGGGTCAGTGAATTTTTTGTCGTTGTGTACTAACTCAGAGCATATCTGAGAATTTCCTCCCAAGGTTCTGACATAATTGAAGAAGGCCTTGTGATTGTCTTTGGTATCCTTGGCAATCTTTTTCTCAAAGTTTGCTTTAGATGTTTTTATGAGAGAACGTAGTTTTTACTTGTGCTGATCAGGGAAGCCTTTCCCTTGTGGGATTTGGCTTTGTCCTGCAGTAGCTTCCTTCTTTGTTGTACAGTTTGTTTATAGCGGGGTCCACCAAACCAGGCTTTCCTTGTGGAGAGGGTCTTGGTTTTAGTTGGGATTGCTTGATCCATGCATTCTTGGAGATGTCCGTAGAAGGCTTTTGTGAAGGATTCAGCATTTTGGGATGTGGTTTCCATTAACCCAGTAGGCTTAAAGGATATCATTTCTGACTTAAGGAGCGCAAAGTCAGCTTTTGAAAAGTTTTTCACTGTAGTCTTTTGTTCTGGGGGTGGGGGTGGGATATGTACATCCAACGTGATCAGTTTATGATCAGATCTTACTAGTGAGGGGTTTATATCCGGTGCGGAGCATTTGGACCCCATGTTTGTGATAATCAGGTCAAGTATATTATCTCTCCTCATAGGAGAAGTGACCAGTTGCTCCATAGCATTTGAGTTAATGAATTCCAGGAATCTTTGGGCTAGGGTGTTAGAGCTAGAATAGTGGGCCCAGTCTATGTTGGGGTAGTTGAAGTCACCCAATATGATGGTGCTTGGTGTGACCAATACATATGCTGTACATTTCTAATAGCTGCAGATATATACACACTACTGTTCTAACTACAGTTTCCTATATGATAACTACTTCAATTTGGTGATAGGACTGTTACTGCTACATCAATATACATTTTATTGTTCTTCATAAACGTTCATATCTGGCTTTGTTCAGCTACATCATCCGGCTACATTTGCTTTATATAGCTACAGACAACTGTGGATGTTTGGTATTTCAGACAATCATACAATCTGCATATTGCAGACTGAGAGCAACATATCCAGATTTTGGGATACACATTCTAGCTGCAGCAACACTCTGAACACATTTCGCTGTTTGGTTCTGCTTGTCACATTCATTTCATTCTGTACTGACTGCAGTATACTTTATTCAGGGGTTATTACTACTTTATTGGTGGATTCATAACTCTTTCTCACACTCTCTCACTTGTTTTCATTTTACTATTCAGGATGGTACTTACTTCTAGGCTTTATTGACATGTTTTACCTGTAGTTATTACAATCCTTTCCAGCAGTATCACTTCTGTCATGTTTCAGTATTTCAACAGGGTATATTTCACACATGTGATTTGCTCATCTTCTGCAGCTGTACTTTTCAGCCTGCTGCAGGTTGTGTACTATTATATTACAGGTGGGGCATCTTTATTTCAGACTTTATTTCAGACATTTTCATTTTTCTGTTTGGATTACAGACTGCAACACACTTTTGTAATCAAGCAATACTTGCAAACACTCTTACACTGTTACTTGCACATTTTATTACTTAGTGACTACACTGCACTCTTTTGCTAACTGTCATATTTTTATATTTCTTTACAGTTACTGGGAGAGGATTACTGACCTGCCTGGTGGCGCAACCACACCAGCCTATCGCCATAGGCTCTGAGGTTTGCAGAACGGACACCTGCAGCTGTAATATAAATGAAGTAATATTTTAATACACATCTCCATAATATCAGCTAGTTTAATTTCTTACATACATAATTAAATGTAACTTACTCAGTAGTGGGGCGTTGGGCATTTGCCGGGCCTCCTGGATCCAAAGGTTTAATTGGTCCTGCTTGCATCTCTTCAGGTCCGCATGGTGGTGACGGACCTGCTCACCAGTCCTTGGAATCCCTGTGGCACTGGTGAGATCATGAGCCAACCGGTCCCACGCCTCAGCCCTATATGCTCCCCACAGGACCTGGCCCTGCATGAGTTGGGCCTCATGATTGTGGACTAGGAGCCAGACCATGTATCTGGACTCCTCAACGCCCCACCTCTGTGCTCGAAAGCAACTACCCTCACCTACTCCTGACATTCTGGCTGCAAGTTAGTTCTACAATCATTTATGCTTTGTATTCCCGCCTATGGGGCTTATATATGCCGTATTTCCCGCACATATCTGTGATTGGCCATTTTGGAATTGTATCAACTTCACAAAACCTGCTTTATCATGCTCCACTTTGTATTCATTCCTATATATTTGCTATTACTGCATTTCTAGGTACTGCTGTCATGGCTTAGTGGTTTAGTACCTTGACTATGGTGAATAGTATCCTGGTTTCGAACCTGGCCACTGATTTTTATTTTTTATGACTGTCTAGACAGGCTAGTGGGTGTGTCTGTGTAAAGGCAGTTTTGATACAGCTTGCTCAATGTTGCCTGTCGGTTAGCTTTTTGGCACGGTGCGCAGCTCTGCGCAAATGGGGTACGCTGGTTTACGCTTCATTTAGCTGTTAGCATGCATATTACGCTCAGCTCAGCTTGGGGCACACAGTTTCAGCGTGTTAATCCACTGCTCACCTACGGGCACTCATTTTACACCTGTTAAACCACTGCTCACCTACGGGCACTCATTTTACACCTGTTAAACCACTGCTCACCTACAGGCAGATGCACTCACCTTGTTAAACTGTAGCTCAGCTATAGGCACATCTTGCATTTTTTATTGTTTTGTTATCTCACATTTCTTCAAAATAAATGGACTATTTCATTACATTTTACATAAAATATGATTTTATATGTGTAAGTATTTGTCAGGGACTTGTTTCATGCTTATTTTACTAAAAATAAAATTGATGTTGTGGGGGCTCGAACCATGAATGCCTGCTCTTCAGCCGACGTCTCTACCGCTATGCTATTGCTTCTTGGCTTACTTTGCATATTTAGTTCTTATATGCTTTTCCACTGACTGCTAACTGTGGCTAAGCTACGGCACGCGCCAGCAAACAGCGCACTCACGGGCAAACATCTTTACGATTTAAAAAAATATACAACATGTTCATTTATATATTTTATGTTCATAGTCTGTGGGGGCATGTGTTGTGTTGTGTTTATTCACATTTCCATGGCCTCTGTCGTGGGTGTTTACTTTGGGCACTTTTACTCTTCTGAGGGCATGTCCGCTTGCAGGGCTCAGCCTACGGACACACCCCCTACTGTCTTACATGGACCGTGATAGCCTTAAGTGTGATTCAGCATGCCCTCATGCATATGCATGACATGCTGACGTCACACCATTTAACTGCAGCCTCCGTGTAAGCCATGTATCTTTTACACGGAGGCTTTGTGAATCCTGCCCAAAGTTTTTATATGTAGTTATGTTTTTAGCATATTTTTATGATAGTGAAGTTTTACTGATACCATGAATGCCAATTAGTTAGAACGAATATGCATTTAGATTAAATGATAAAGGAAATACATAGAAATGTTTATATTTTATGTGTAAGGGTTGCATTTTTTATATATATCTCACTATTCTGTTTATGTATGTTTTTATTGTATGCACACATTTTTATATGCATTATTTGATGACACACTGCATTTATTAACATTGTAAGCATTCTTAGGCAGGGCTGGTTTAATTGATTATCAACTACTACATTAATTAATGATGTAACGGGAAGGTTTTTGATTGGTGCAAGTTGGTTAAACCTGCCTATATATTGAGGTACAATAGAAGGAGTACTATAAGTCTGAAGAAGCGTTCAGAGAAACATGAAAGTGCTTACTGGCCATTGCATTGTGCTCTTTGTGTGAATAAACTGGTTTTCACCAGGTCAGCTCCGATTGTCATGGTGTGCCTCTGGCGTTTCCTTCATTGGATTTGCTGTTTTGCTTATCAGGGCCACTTTATACAGAGCTGTGTTCTGTTTGTCTTGATTCTCTATAACAAAGGTATATCACATTCTCTGAACTACAAGCTCCCTCTTTTCTAAGCTGTCTCATATAAGCAATGAGATTTCAATATGCATGCAATTTATGCAGATACTAATAAAAAAAACAAAAAAAAAAATACAACAGTCATGTCCAGGATGTCATGTATCTGGAACTAGGTTTCAAAATGTAACCTGACCTTGCAACATAATCGTTAGGACTGGGTTTAGCAACAGGGACAGTCAATGGAGAATGTTCTGCTTGTATACTCTCAGGGATTTTTTCAGGAACAGGGACTTCTGATAGAATGTCCTCTGGAACAGGAACATTGAACTAGAGTCTTTGTCACAGACAAGATGCTGTAACACTGGTTCAGACACTTGGTAAAAGTGCTTCTTCATAGGTTCATAGGTTCATAGGTTCATACTAGGCTATCTACCCTAGGGCATTTATAAGCCTAGCCAGAGTGTGTTTGGCTTTCGCCACCCATTTTAAATTAATTTTGCTATGCCTTTTTTTGAGGTTAGTATACTGTGCCTCTGTCTAACAGTGACACAGAAGTGATAGCCGGGGTAAACCTACGATCTCTCATTCACTCATCAAGATTCCTCTTGAAGAGAATCAATGTGGGACTCTGCCTAACCTGGACTGGGATTTTATTCAAGAGTGAAGGGAGCCGCTGGGTTATGAATCTGTCCCTCCAGCATGTCCTATTTATTTCAGTGTTGAGGTTCAAGTCTCTCGAGCGCGTAGCTCGATGGGATTTGGATTTTCTGAGGTGCAGCATGTCCATTAATTCCGGGTTGGACATGGCTTTATACATCAGGCACAGATCGCCTCTGAGCAGGCGGTATGCCACTGAGTAGAGCTGGAGTTTCATTAACCGGGCAGCATATGGCATCTGTTTGAGCCCTTTGATCCTCTTGGTGCGGTACTTTTGGGGTCTTTCCAGTTGCTGCAGGTGTCTGGTAAGGTACATCCCAAAAGGGGCATTGTACTCAATTATGGGCCTGATGAGGGATGAGTAAAGAGGCACGATGACCTCCCCTGATCTAGATGTGAATCCCTTCATGATTAGGTGGGTTATATAAAATGTTTTTCTAACCACTTTGGCCACGTGGTTGTCAAATGAGAGATTGCTATCAACTTGGGTCCCCAGGTACCTAATGGCTTTTTCTGTACTTAATGGATTTCCACCTATGTGGTAATTTGTGGGCACTTTGTTTTTGCCAAAGGGGATGACTATACACTTTTTGGCGTTTAGCTTGAGGCCATGGCTCTGGCACCAGTTGTCTGTTTCTATGAAGCCCTTTTGGAGGATGCTTGTGTCGGCTGGAGAGTTGATTATGGCACCCAGTTTGCAGTCATCTGTGAACTTGGTCAGCCACAGTCCTTCCGTGTTGGCCTGTACCACCGAGAAATATATACCGAACAAGAGAGGTCCAAGGACTGAGCCTTGTGGGACGCCACTTGTAACTGGTTTGGAGTCTGACATGGCTCCAGCAATTCTAGGCATGTGGGTTATGTCCTTGAGCCAGTTTGCAACCCATCTAGTGACATAGGGGTTTATATTTAAGCTGGTGAGCTTATCTCTAATGCCCGAGTGGGGTATTGTATCGAAGGCTTTTGCGAGGTCCAGGTAGGCTGTGTGGACCACCTTCCCCTCGTCAATGGCCTTGGTGACTGTTTCAAAGAAATCAACCAGGTTTAAGAGGCAGGATCTGCCCTTAACAAAGCCAAACTGGGTAGGATCCAGTGTCTGTAGGTCCCCAATATCTTTATTTATGAGGTCCATGATGATCCTTTCCATAGCTTTGCAGACCAAGCTAGTCAGGCTTATGGGGAAATAGTTTCCAGGATCCGTTGAGGCACCACCTTTGTGGAGAGGGACCACTGTTGCTGTACGCCACTCTTTGGGTACATATCCTGTAGTAAGGCTAAGATTGAATAGTAGTTTTATGTTTGGGTTTAGCTCTTCTTGGAGTTCATGTAGGACGCAGCCCGGGACACCATCTGGTCCCATTGATGCTGTGTTTTTTGCTTTGGAGAGGGCGGCTCTTACCTGAGCATCTGAGATGTCAGGGGGGCAGCACTCTGTTGGGATAGATATTTGCCCTTTTGGTGAGGAGTGGGGGGGAGAAGTTTGCACTGAACCTGTCAGCTAGGATGTTGGCAATGTCTGTGGGCTCGGTGTATTTTTTGTCATTTTGGACTAATTCTGAGCATATCTGGGAATTCCCACCCAGGTTCCTAACATAACTAAAGAAAGCCTTGTGATTATCTTTAGTGTCCTGTGCAATTTTTCTCTCAAAGCTGGCCTTAGACGATTTTATGAGTGCCCGTAGTTTTTTGCTAATACTGATCAGAGATGCCTTCCCTTTTTGGGATTTTGCTCTATCATGTAGTAGCTTCCTCCTTCTATTGTATAGTTTGCTTATGGCTGGGGTCCACCAGACAGGACGTCTGCCTTTGGAGGATTGGGTCTTGGTTTTATTTGGGATTGCATGATCCATGCATTACTGAAGGTGTTCATAGAATGCGTTTATAAAGGATTCTGCGGTCTGGGCCATATTTTCCACAGGCCCGGGGGCTTTGAAGGATTTCGCCTCGGTTTTGAGGCATGTGAAATTTGCTTTAGAGAAGTTTTTTACTGTGGTTTTCTGGGCAGGGGGTGGGGTCGGGATGTGAATATCCAGTGAGTTTAGTTTATGGTCTGATCTTACCAGTGAGGGATACACTTCTGGTCTGGAGCATAGTGTCCCCATGTTGGTGATGATCAGGTCCAGTATGTTTTCCCCTCTTGTGGGAGTGGTAACAAGTTGTTCCATAGTATTTGAGTTTATAAATTCTAGGAACCTTTGGGTTAAGGTGTTGGAGCTAGAGTAATGCTCCCAGTCTATGTTTGGGTAGTTGAAGTCGCCCAATATAATGGTGTTTGGAGAGACCTTCATATTTTCCAGTATTCTCAGGAAGGCTGAGTGGGGTTCCTGTGTTTGGGAGGGTGGTCTGTAGCAGGCTATAAACTGGAAGGCAGTTTTACCCACAGTTAGTTGCACATGGATAGTCTCTGATGCTTCGTGCTGTGCCACCAACCTGGAGGTGTGGGTATCTTTGACGAATATTGATACTCCCCCTCCTTTTGTGGTTCGGTCCAAGTTTTGGAGCCGAAAAGCATGGTATGAGGTATAACCTGGTAGTGCTGGGGTGCTCTCGGGAGCCTTGAACCAGGTTTCTGTTACTGCACAGATATCGATGTTCTCCATGCTAAGGAGAGTTTTGAGTGCATGCATCTTGAGGTTTAGACTTCTGGCGTTGAGTAGCATTACTCTTAGTTTCTTATCCCTTGTGATACCTATGAAGGTGGGTTTGTCTTTTGAGCCTTGCCTAAAAAAGGCACTATGGGGGTAGCAAGAGCCTTTGCCAATATCCGAAAGCCCAGGGGTGACAGGTGCAAGCCATCCCTAGCGAAGCATCGTGGCTTGTCGAGCATGTCATTCCAGGCTGACAGGCATTGGATCCCCTTTGAATGACACCAACACTTAAGCCAATTGTTGAAATTGATCATCTTGTCTTCATATTGTGGCATCATTCTGGGTGATGATAGAATTCTACTCAGGGCTATGGTCGTACCTGCCTGGGCTACATGATCGGAGAACTCTTCCATGTCTCTTTTCATGTAGTCCATGGAGGTACGTCTCAGGTAGTTCTCCCCATTTGTAATGGATTGAGCAGTTTGTTGGTTTTATCATAGATAGACCTCTGGGACAAAAGCTTCTTCAACAGTTGGTCTTTCACTTCTTTGTTGTTTTTAGCACATGGAACCAATAAATTGCTGCTGATTGGTAATTTGGTTCTGGTTTATCCCAACATAAGTCTCTGGGTAGGTGAACCAAGATGATTATCACGAGGAATGTTTCTGAGATGTAATACATTTAGAAAAAACATTAGTACTGCCATGTCTCGATTTCTCTAACAGCTGTTTTGCACTTTGAACTACATGTTCAGCCAAGCCGTTTGACTGAGGATATTTGAGACTACTCGTAACATGAACAAAGTCCAATGCTTCTGCAAATTTCTTGAACTGCTGACTAGTACACTGTGCACCATTGTCAGAAATATCTCTGTGTGGACTACCATAGACAGAATGCTTCAACTTAGTAATGACAGTACTGGAAGTTAGATTGGAAAGTAGGTCAATCTAAAACAAATTTGAGTAAGTCTACTAACACCAAGTAATGTTGACCATTCCACTAGAAGATATCTGTGGCTGTCAACCAAGGTAGTTTAGGAATCTAGCTTAACTGAAGTGGTTCTTTTTGTTGATTGGATGTTGTACTATTACATACTGAACCAGATGAAAGTATTTTCTCAGTATCTCTTGACATAGAAGGCCTAAATACTAGTCCTCTTGCCCTACTTTTGGTAGAATCATTTCCTAGGTGGCCATTATGCAAAATACTAATGTACTCTTGTTGCAAGGATTTTGGAACAATCACTTTAGGACCTTTCATAATGATACCATTGCATGACAAAATGTCTCTGTATGGAAATATTGCTGCACCTCTACTGGTAAACAAGATAGCTTTGATGGCCATTCTTATTTGATAAAGAGGTTTAACTTCTGGAAAATAAGATCTGAAGCTATGTGAGTCCTGAACTCATAAACACATATGGAAGAAAAAATTCTCACTTCCATGACTTCAAAATCAAGTCGCTCATTGTTATGCTATTGTGGGGTATTCCTGGGCAATCTGGATAAGGTATCAGCAAGATAAAGAAGTTTATCTTTCGTGTAGACAAGATTGAAATTATACTTCTGCAATTTGAGCATCATATGTTGTAATTTGGCAGGAGCTGTGTGCATAGGCTTTCTCAGAATAGTGGCTAATGATTGCTGATCAGTTTTGCTCTGGATAGGTCGACCATAAATATCATCATGAAACTTTTAACATGCAAATATAATTGCTAAAATCTCTTTCTTAATCTGGGCATACTGCATCTCAGTTTAGGTAAGAGTTCTCAATGCATAGGCCACTGGTCTACTTTCTTGAAGAATGTATGCACCTATACCAAACTTAGAAACATCACAGGAAAGAGTAACTGGTTTATGAACATCATAGTAGTTGAGACTTGGTGGACTAACAATTTTCTGTTTCAAGACATCAAATAATATTTGGTGCTGTTCTGACCATGACCAAATTACATCTTTGCATGCCATCTCTCTTATCGGTGTTGAAAGTTGGCTTAAATCTGGAATGAACTTGCCTAAGTAGTTGACCATGCCAAGCAAACTTTGCAGGGCCTGAGCATTGTGTGGAGCTGGCATCTCATGAATTGCCTTTTATTTGGAAGAATCTGGTCATAAGCCTGAACTGGTAAACAAATGGCCAACATAAGCAACTTCCCATAGCCTGAATTTACACTTCTGAAGATTCAGCTTATGATTCACTTCACTTACTCTTTCCAGAACTTTCTTGAGGTTTCTGTCATGTTCAAACTTCACCATAGCGTCCTACTAGAATATCATCTACTATAATAGTACATGGATAGCCTGCAAAAATTGGTTCATTAACACACTGAAAGACTTCACTGGCAGAATTTTTTTCCAAACAGCACTCTCAGAAATCTATAACTTCCAAATGGCGTACCAAATGTTGTCAACAATGAAGATTTTTGGTCAAGCAAAATTTTCCAAAATGAGCTCTTTGCATCTAAGACTGAAAAAAACAGTGGCATTTGGCATGAGTGGAGCAACCTCATCAACTGTGGGCATTGGGTGATGAGGTCTTTTTAAAGCTTTGTTCAAATCTCTTGGATCAATACATATTCTGATATAATCTGATCTTTTCCTATGGGCTACAGCCATAGAGGATACCCATTCAGTAGGTTCTTCTACTGGACAAGTTACTCCTAGCTGCACCATTCTGTCTGGCTCAGCTTTGACTATGTTCTGTATAGCTACTGGAACTTTCTTTGCTGGTTTGATAACCTGGCTGTTCTCTGGGTCTAACTTCATGGAGTATACAACTGGTAGTTTGCCTAGTTTGTCTGCGAAATTATCAGCATACTCAGAAAAAAAATAGTTTGGATGAAATTTGAGCTGTTGTCATGTAAACTTACATGGACTTCTTTATTAAACGAAAGCAGTCCCATTTTTAAACTCTGAGGCTTAATAATGACTGCACCTGTCTCTTGACTGGGTAAAACTGCAAGTCATAGCTCTTTTTCAGCAAAGTAACATGAAAGCACTACTGTGCCTTGAGTTTGAATCTCTTCACCGCCATAAGCAACAAGCTTCACACACTTTATCAAATCAAGTTGTTTTGCAGCTATTACTCTAGCAAACATTTCTGGTGACATAACATGACACTTTGAGCCAGTATCTGCTTTGAGCTATACAGGACTCCCATTAATCCAAACAGTACAAAGATTTTATTCTTTGCCCACAAATCTACTTTACTGACTGTTTTGTCAAGCAAGAACACAGCATCGACAAAAAAGGAGGGTCACAGCTCTCTTATTGATCAACTTGCCTCTTGGAATGCCCTCTTTGGATAAAAAAAATGCCTTATTTGATTTACAAAACCTTTTGAAATGATGTACACATCTGTCATAATTTTATGTTTTAAGCACTCAGGATCTTCCAACATTACAGCTGGTACCACACTATGGCGGTCTTCCTCCACCCCTGCTAGCACAGCAGGTGCATACACAAATGAATGCTCTTTTTCAATGGCCTCTGAACCAGCTAAGTTAAGCAGAATAAATGCTTTGTATGTGTGTCTTTGTCATAAAAGCAGCCTGTATGAAAATATCATATTTCTGCTCAAACACTCACCATTTTTCTGCAATATTGATATCAAACACAAGTGGTGTGGGTCTGTGAAATCCTTCTGCAATGCCCACAGATTATAGTAAAACATAATGCACTCTTGGCCCTTGTAGTTATGTATGAACATGCACACACAAGGCAATTGTAATAATATTCAAATGCACAATAAGCTCTTCAAAAGACAGTACTTTGTGAAATATTCATTGAAATAATTGTACTTTTTGAAATAACTGCACTACAATACTACACACACTTGTAAACACTTTGCTCACTTCGGATATTTTGAATAGCACTAGTTAATGCAAAAAAGTAGTACATAGCAAAAAATACAGTTGTTTTCTTCTTTTTGTACATTTTAAGAGATTCAAATATTGTTTCAAATGTTTTCGGAATTATTTCAAATATTTTTATCAATATGTCACAGTATCAGACATTTTGTTTATTAAGAAATTCATTTTGAGCATTCTGGGTGCTTAATTTTATATTTGTAGCAAAATAAATCATTTAGGTGAGTTTTAGTACCTGGAATTTGTTGCTGACCTGTTTTGCAAGTCATTTGAGCAGTAGGGATGATCCATTCCTATATATTCCTCTAACTTTAACCAGTCGCCTCATGGCTGTGACTCTGGATCCCATTCTGACACCATGGTGCTCTTCTTATGTGCATTTTTGAAGATGATGAGGCTTCAGTGTTTGTTTAGTGTATTGCATATAAGCACATCAGGATGGATGGCAGGAACATTGAGCTTAAACTATCTAGCCAACTGACTGACTACATACATGCATGCTCTCACTCTGGCTGCCCACTTAAAATGGCACTCTTGCTTGCATGTGCTCAGTACTTATATGAAAGTGCTCACTGACTGCTTCTTAAAGGTATATCACACACTCTGATCTACACCTATGTATTATTTTTGTGGCATAAATATTACTGTCTGATGGTGCTGAACCCACATCAAGCTGTTAAACTGGATGCATGTGTGTGCTACCTGTTCCAGTGATGCACACAGTACATACATAGCTGTTTGACAACATTAATGGCATGGGTAACATTTTTGACAAGATATATATATATATATATATATATATATATATATATATATGTATATGTATGTATATATATATATATATATATATATATATATATATATATATATATATATATGTGTGTGTGTGTGTGTGTGTGGCATGCACACCACCTGCACTGTATTAATCATAATGCCATATATAAGTGTAGCAGTGTCCCTCTCCCAATGCCTCCAGCAGATGTTATGATGCCAGGACAGTGTGCATGATTACCCTCATAGAGTGTGGACATGTCATAATAGTTGTACAAGTGTGTTTCTGCAGAATCATCACTGATCACTGTAAATGACATATGTTATGTCAGAGACAATGGAATTACAGGTGGTATTATTCTGATAATTTCTGTGATTGTGCCTGCTTCTTTTAATATTGTCCATGAGCATTTACCTGTGTCCCACTTGCTGGAGACCTCGGAGATAACATATTCAGGAAAATCATTTTGGACAGCTTCACAATATGCACCTTACCTCAATTGTATGTAACATCCCTGATAGATTTCCTCTGCATTGTTCATGTAAGGATGTTTATCTCACACAGACATCTCCATCGGTCATGTCGCCTTGTGTGACAATCGCATAATACACATTAATACACATTTTCAGTGGGCAATCCTTACAGTACCATATTGATATGTGATTGGTGTTGCTGCTACAACTATCCTTCACTTGACATGCCCTTGTCTGCTGTACTACATTAGGTTGTTTCACCTGTCCTCTTTCCCTGTGTTCATTCCTACAATTAAGCTGTGTGTACGTATTTAATGCACACCCTTCCCTGACTGTTTATTTACATGGCAATACAGGTACCCTTGCAGATCATTTACACTTTAGTACAAAATGCCAGGAATGGGATTTCACACTAGTAGGATCATAGGATCAAACAAAGTTACTAGGCTTAAAAATAATAAGTCCCTTAAAAGACAAATATGCTACAAAAAAAATAGATGAGCCAAAGTATGTAAAGTCTGATAGGATGGGCACGTTTGCCTGCAGGAGATGCACAGCGTGTCCATTCATTTTTGGTGGGGGACAGTATAAACACCCTATCAGAGGTTTCTCCATTGATACACACTTCTATGCTGACTGTCACACTGCAAATATAGTACACTTTAGTTTCTGCACAAAGTGTCCTGCCTATTCTATAGGTAAAACAAATTGATTATTGAAGGACAGAATTTTAAAACATATGAGAGATATCAGAAACCAAAAAGAAAGCAATGCATTAGCAATGCATGTGATGCAAGAAGGGAACACACGCACTTTTAAGTTCCTGGTTCTCCATATTGTCCATAGAAATAAAAGAGGTGGAAATATTACTAACAATACTGAAGCTTTGGAACAAGAATGGATTATTAAGTTCCAAGCAGACAGACCACCTGGCCTAAACTCCAAGGTTTCTTTAAAATAATTTCTTAGAAACAGAGCCTTGAAGCACTGATGCTCTAGTTATTTAGTATTTTTTATGCTTTTTTATATAGCTTTTAATATTGTAACTAGAACATTTTAGAAATTTGCCCCACATTCTGTTCAGCCTCTATGCGTTTTATCTATATATATATATATATATATATATATATATATATATATATATATATATATATATATATGTATATTTTTATACCTTAAGTATTATTATTTGGTGTATTGATTTTAACATGGAATTGATTGGTTGACACCATGATGCATCACTATTTAAATGAAGTTTTAACTGTTATAATTTGTCTGATGAAGCAGAGAGGACTCTGCGAAAGCACTCACATTTTTTTCTAAATAAAGAGTTATTATTACGTGTGCATTCAGCAAATTTTATTTTACTTATTGCTTCTTCTTTATTATCGCTGATTACTTCATCCAGAGTTGAGGACTTTATTTCTGTATTTTGAAGCTACTAGGCTATTGGCCCTGAGGTCTTTATAATCCTAGCCAAGAGTTTAACCCATGTATAGACAAATCAGCACCCGATGCCCTTGGCCAGCAGGGACATAGGTGGAATCCCAGGGATGTATTTTCTATTTCCCATCCAGTTATCCAGGTTGTGCTTAATACTCTGCTCTGTATACACTGTCCTGTACTGTGTTTGGACCATATGCTTAACTAGCATACCTCTCAACTATCCAGACTTTCATAGAATATCCAGATGTTTGCCTTCATATATTTTGGAGTATTCCTTATCAAATTTCTGGTTTTCTGCCATATCACTAAGGCAATTTCAGGACTGATGTGACTCAATAATTACATACATTTGAGTTTCACACTTCAAATCCTTCAAAAAATGTATCTTCACACAAACCCCTTGCTATTCTAGCACATTTCTAAAGAGCAAATATGTCAACTCTGTCTCTGTTTCTGGGTCATTGTGACCAAATTGTGTTGGGCTTTGTCCAGATATCTTGCATTAAGAGATTGAGAGCTATGAAAACTATTATCTGTTAAGCCCTGGTGTTATCTGTTAAGCCCTGGTGATCATTTTAGCTTTATGTGCCCTTCATTGCTAAGAATTAAACAGGGTTGCTCTATGTGTTGGCTTACTTGGTTTCCTGGCCAGCAACACTGTTGCCAGCCACAAAACATCACTTATATATGTTTGAATGCAGTGCATGGCATAAATATGCAATGAGAGCTGCTACTCACCACTCACACATGTAAACTCTGTGTGGTTTTCACACAAAGTCTACACAGAGATTATTGAATTCCAGCGATTAATAATCATCTTTTTTTCTTCAGAATAATTGATATGTCCTGAACTATACAAGCTATATAGGACAACCAAAGTACTGTTTCCTTTGTGGTAAAGGAAGCACTTTAAATGAAATTGTCCTGATATAGCACATGAACAGTGTAAGCAAATATGTCAAATAAACAGAATTGTGATAAAACTTGCACTAGATATGGGGGGGGGGGTGTACGTTTGAGCGGATTTTCCAAATTTAATCTGCAGAATATGTGAAAGAACTCCCTGAGCCCCTGAGTTGATTCCAAGTCATAATGTGTGTACTCAGATAACAGCTGAGAAGGTCATCCGGAGACTGTCGGTTTTATTATTAAATTCTTAAGCTGCATTTGGATAATGAGTGTAAGAATGACAAATATGAAAGTACAGTAGATGGCGGAACAGGGAAAGAAATGAATAAACCAAAATGGAAAAGATTTGAAAGGACAGGGAGACATAAAGTATGAATAGTGTTTTAATAATTTTGACAGATGGGTTTATAATGTTCTTAGGTAGGGAATTTGCAAAATGGACCAAGCACTTTTGGTGTGAGTTTATATATTCCAAGTTAATAGGAACATATCTGATAGTGAACACTATTGTTCTGATTTTTTTTTTTTTTGTATTTTATATGTAAATAAAAAAGGATCAAAAAGAATTTTCATAGTGAATATAGAAAGTAGAAGTAACAAATCAAGAATAATTAAGGTGTATACCTGTACAATGTCAAGATAAAGGAAACCGTCATGGAATAAACATGAAATGTAGTTATACACTGATTGCATAGTTATGGGACAGTAATTCAAGTTTGACAAAGGTAAAAAGGAAAGGATAACATTTAGAATATGTGAGTGTTAGATTTTGCAAGACCTTAATAAATATACATAGATTAGCAACGTCAGTGGCGAAGAGAGAATAAGGCCCTAACTGTGTACCAGCTGACCTGGGTTGAATTACCTGATTCAGGTGATTGACAGAACATCAGGAAAGGGTGGGCATTTATGTTATCAACAGTTGTATATTTCCATTTAGTATATATTTAGAAGGTGGGTGGTTAGTTCTTGAAAACCTAGAAACAGCTATGATGGGATTATGGCAAGTATTTAGCTGGAGTGTAATTAGTTCCAGAAAAGGTAGAAGCAGCTATGATGGGGTAATTAATTAATTGTAGAGTCTTGTATATAGTATAATAAATGAACCCCTTTAAAAGTAGAATATCAGACTAGGTTGAAAAACATGATAGATTAAGTATTTTAAAAAGAGTGCTTCATTGTTATTCTTCATTATTATGCGATTTTTTTAAATGCATTTGTGAAAGTCAATCACAATAACTTTTTATCATTACTTAAGAAAGTATTATGGAGAGTTAACGGAAAAATGGTAACAGCTGGGAATAATTCAGGAAGGTACAGCAATGTGTACACCTCTGTATACTTCTTGCAGCACATTTTTGGAATTTACCACCCCCCTTTAACAGAGTTGAATGGGTACTCTGCTATGAAGTATGGTTGGCCCTGCTAAATGCTAAAGAGACATTCCTGGGGACATTCATATGAACATTAACCTTGTGCCCTATGACCTGGAACCACTTCCACCTGGGCATCGTCATGCTGAACAATTCAAGAAATGATTCAGCTAAGAAGAACAGCACAGCTGTCCCGTCCATGTCACAGTACTGAACACAAAGTTGATATGCATCCAAAAATAATGCAAATTTGTCAAAACATGTTTTCATGAAAGGAACTGGGGATGGTGATGATGATAGTGCTGATAATCTTTTCATTAAATGTTTCTTCAGAGGTCAGTACTTAAAAAGCAGTTAAAGTTGAAGAATTATATAAAAGTTGTAAGTAAAGAATATGTTTATGTGAAAATTTGAAAAACATTAAGCATTTTTTTTGAAGGGAGAATGCAAGCAGGTGGAAAAAATATAAAGCGTTTTCTAAAGTTCAGGTGTTGACTTAAGATATGACAAGTGATTTTCAAGATATTTGTTATTCTTATGGGATTATGGATGGGGAAATATTATTCTGATGATGTGATCTTGTCAGGAATGTTTATATTCCTAAAAATTTGGAAAACAAGATGTGCAAATATATTGTGCAGTCAGTTATGGAATACTGAAGAAAATTTTCTGACATCGCCTCTTTAACAAACATATTCTGTAGTCTGTACTACGGTTATTAGACAATATATCTGTTTTGATTGCAATGATCAACTTAGGTGAATGAGGCCTGCTTCAAAATTGTAGCACTATAGTGAGCAATGATTAAATTACTCTTGAGTTTTAATATGGATTAAGATTTTTGATGTTGAGGAATTTTATTTAATTAATTACTTTGTATCCTTCTTTCTGCCTCCTGTTATTTCTTTATTCATTGAAACAAATGAGCGATGAAGGATGAATAAATATCTAGTACCTGGATATAATATGATAACAACACATACCTGGTATACTGACACATGCTGAAGGTATTAACCTGAGTTTATCTATAATCTGAAGACTTCATTGTATCTGTTAAATCTCTGCTAAACCCATCTTGCCCTCATCTTGCATTCACTATAGTATAAACAAAATTCAACTTTAGACACTACACATTCAGACAGTGACACCTCCCACAGCATACTAGCTTACATAAAATATACCTCAAATCCAAATATATGCTTATTTTATCTTAAAAAGCAAAATGCAATAAAAATAATCTAAAACACAGACAACAGTTCCCATTGACTATAATTTGAAAATCAACTTCACTCAACAAGCACACAAAATCAATGCACACAGTCACTTAGCGCAGCTATGTTTCTTTAAGTAATTGATGCAGAACTAAATAAATGTGTACTGTAACAAAATAGCTAAAATAAAAATAAAATACTGTGCACAACATACTAATCAGAAAATATAACTGACAGCAATACATTAAAGATCTGCTTCTATCTAATGTAAATAAAAATAAATTAACAACCAAGCTGTAAAACTAACACATTTAAAATTACCTCTCCCAAACTGTTAAAACACAGCAATAATTTAAATACAATTTATAAAATAGCACTACCCTTGGAGCTAGAATTCAAAGCCAATTGCAAGGTTTGTCAGTCATCTAAATTTACACAAGTTAACTAAAGCCCTACACAGCAGAAACAGCAGAAACATAGGCAAGTAATACAGCCTATTGAAGTTAAAGGAAAATGCTACACTAACACAATAAACACAAAAAAAGGATAGGAGTCTGGTATCTGTACCAACTAAACACTTAGATTTAGTGACAACAGTGTTTTCAGTTAGAATGTTTTTGAAAAATGTATATGTTATATATTTTAATGGCAAAATTGATGGGCATCATATTTTAGTGGCTTTAGAAAAATAAGTTTATTTAATAACCCATGCATTTGATAATAGCTGGAACAGCCTTGAAACTTGGAAACAGCTGATGCACAGTTTAAATATTGATTAAAAATAATTAGTCTTATTGTTATTAATTTTTGAATCATTTTTGATTTCATAGAACAGATTAGACATTTAGCTATCAATTATGAAACTCTGTTTTTGCTGTTTGTATAATTCTATTACAGAAGATCATCCCTCAGAATAATAGACGTAGCATGCCAAGATGTTATATGAAAAAAGCAAAAAAGATGGGATGATGTTAATTTGTTATGCATTTTTGATGCATTTAGTAGGAAATAATATCTATTTTTTTACTCAAGAAAATACCTTTCAATAAAAGTGTTGGATAGTATGGGTGCACTGGTAGCTGGCATGCCTGCGATAGTAGGTATGGCAGTCTGGGAGAAAGAGTATATATTGAAATCTCACTTCTCTGGTTATATTCAATATATATATATATATATATATATATATATATATATATATATATATATATATATGTGTGTGTGTGTGTGTGTGTGTGTATATATATATACATACATAGATATACACATACATGTGTCTATATATTTGCAATTAAATTTTGAAAGACACTACATTTTTAAGATGTAACTTTATTCAAAAATGTGGATATGGATAAAATACAGGACAAGATTTATTGAAAAGAAAAAATTGCAACAGTTATCTGTGTAATTCAAGAGTTTGTTAGGACATCACAGTTAACATTTTGGCAAAGTATTTTGTTTTAAAATGTAATGAAATCAAGACACCCTCTTTAGTAATATGAGACCACAGGATAATATTTACACTAAGGCAAGGGTAGAGGAAGTACATTTGCCCCCATTTCTGAAGTGAGTCTTTCTATAAAACAGTTACATACCACCAGCTACCATGGGACAACAGTGAGTTTACCTTTCATTGTGGACGATTATAAGAAATCCATGGGATATTATGACAGAAAATTAATAGCTGATTAGTCCTAAATCAAGTTTTTCATATTGTAAGGCCAGAACTGTTAAAAATATTTTGGAGAGACATGCTAACTAAGGGATGTCTTCTTTTAAAGAAAAATGAACTTTTCTTGCCACTGATGTAAACAGTGTGCGCGCGTGTGTGTGTGTGTGTGTGTGTGTGTGTATGTATAGATATACTTTAAAATACTGAATTTACACAGATATCAAACTACTAAACATTGATTCTGCAATACTGATATCAAAAAGTATGAAAATAAAAAAAAAAGCTCACATTTTTTTGCAGATGGGCAAGCCACCCCTGCAGTCCCTCTGCTAATTATACACCAACTCTGAGATCACGCTACTGGGGAAAGGGTAAATTCCCTGATTCCCAGCTCTTCACTGTTCACAATCTCACACAGATGTTAATGCTGGAAGATATGATAAAATGAGTTTTTATTACTTCTGCTGATTTAAAAACATTCATATGGATTATGAACATTTGGTTATATGGATGTTTTTCAGATATATCTAGCTCTCTCTCTCTGTATAGATATAGATATAGATATAGATATAGATATAGATATAGATATAGATATAGATATAGATATAGATATATGTGGGTCTACTTCAAAATTTAAAAGTTTCAAAACTTCAAATTTCTTATGTAAAGCTGTTTGGCTGAACAAAGGACTAACATCCATGTAACTTCAGATACTGAAATAAAATGAGCTTATAAATAAATTAGATTATACTGAAAAAGAACTATGCAAACTGGATCTAGCAAAGCATATGTAGAAAATGGAATTAATAATAATGACCTGAGGACAGTTTGACATGAACTTACAGCACCATTATATCAGTTATTCATTAGGCCATTTAAGTACGGGAAGATTCCTTAAAATTGGAGACATGCACATGTTAAACCCATCTTTTAAGGGAAAGGGGGAAAAAGGCAAACCCAGAATCATATAGATGCATGTGTTTGCTTTTATGTTATAGAAAAATAATGGAGAAGATTATTTTGGATAAATTATTGTCAGAACTGGAAATGTTGGGACTTTACCACCACATGTTGTTCAAAAAATATGCAAGCATATGTTGAAACTATATCTATAACCACCTGTAACATGATGTTCTGTAACAATATAATATCAGTTATAAATGAAAAATTATGTTATGATATAATTTATATAGACCTAACTTCAGCATTTGATAAAGTCATACACAAAACATTAAACAATAGATCAGAACAATTATGTTTTGATGTATTTTGATAAGATGGATAGCTGTGTGGCTTACAAATAGGACATGGGAAGTACTATACAGTAATTGGACAAGTGAAATTCTTTATTACAGTCTGAGTGACTCACAGGGCTCCATCCGAGGCCTATACATATTTAGGTTGTATGTTTCAGATCTATCTGTTTATCTGAGTTGTTCTACAGTCTACATGCAGTTAACCTGAAAATGGGTAAACTGATTAAATGGGTTACAGATAGGGCATGTCTGCAAAAGAAGTTGACTAAATTGACCATTTGGGCACAGGAGAATGATGTACTGATAAATGCATCATAATCTAAGCACATGGGATATGGGAGACATATATTGAAAGATAAATGTTTAATAAAGCAAACAGTGATTGAAACTGTCGATTCATTTATGGACCTAGGTCTATGGCTAGACCCATCTTTTTGAGTGTTTCTAATCATGTCAACGAACTGGTTAATGATAGTTATAGAACTATAGGTTGTATTGAAAAGATTTATAAAGTCTAGGAAATTAGATATTATGAAATCATTGTTTGTTAGTTACATTAGATAAACGTCAGTATGGAATAAACATGTCTAAACCATATAATACCACAAGCATGAATAAATTGAAAAGAGTGCAATAGAAATATACCAATGGCATCCATGGAGGTAAAATTTTAAGTTATTCTGAAAGACTGAAATATGTAAACTTGTACAGTATATCATATAAACATTTAAGAGGAGACCTTATTCTGGTATATAGGAAAAAATATAGAAACTTTCATGTGGGAATGTTTGGGGTTATCAAAATATAGCAGAAATATCATCAGACAGCCTATGTAGATGACTATATAGGAATAAGAGGTTTTCTAACTGGTTCTTTGAGACAATAGCTAATGCATGGAACAGACTACCAAATTACATTAAAGTAAGTATTCGTTTGAATATTTTTAAGAACAACCTGGACACATATTATGGGGATAACTGTTTTGGTATATTTGGCAGGCTAGAAGGATATTTTTGCTCATGTCTGAAGTATTTGTATTTCATATGTACTGTATATATTTGCATGCATTCTAGAATTGAAAGCTGTAACACATATAAGACTGCCACACAGAAGTAGCCCCAAAATAAAAGTGGTGAGCAGAGAAGTTTTAAAACCTGTTAAACATTTTATTCAAGGTTTATGAAGTACTCTGTACATTTTGAAGCTGTCTGCATGTCTTGCCACTATTCTATGGTGCTAAATAACCATTGTTTATTCTCTAGTGGCAGACTAGAACTAAACAGTGATCAGACATCAAAAAGGTACTTAGCAACCCTGTCATTTCCATAGATTTGAAGTATAATCATGGCACGCCATGTAGTGCATAGAAGATTATGACTAACTGTCTGATTATAACCAGATTATTATGTGTTCTCCTCAGAGATGCCAAGAAATTCACCTCAATTGCAAAGCTGAAGAGACAAATCTTGACATATATGCCAAGAGCACATAATAAAGGGTTCTGATATGAGACCCAATCATAATTTTTTATAGTGCATTGTGCTTTATCTGCTTCATGTTCTTCCATTTATAGAAAAAAGTGTAAAGTGTTTTATTAGGTTGAAAGCTAGTAAATCACTTAGTGAGTGCTGTCAAATAGTCATCACTATGCCTTCCATCTTATTTGCTTAAAAATCCTGAGGGGGCAGAGGATTAAAATTATGGACAATTTTTAAATATCCCTGTAATTCACTTAAAACTAATAGAACAACAGGTTTTGCATACGTGTCACTTTCTGACCAATAAGATGTATGATGCTCTTCATTTTGCAGTTTTCACCGACTGTAATCCTCAGTTTTTTACCAACAAACAAATAAACTAAAACAAAGCATAAATGAGATAAACTTACTTATAATTAAAAGGCAAGGACAGCAGACAGAAATGCTAATGTTTTACTTTGTGCTGCAGTTTTTCGCCAGCTGGCACTGTTTGTTAATCCCTGGGGTAAGACTCAATTGTAACAGAGTTTAGAGGTATGTGTAATATTTGTTACACCCCCCCCAAGCGACACTATGATAAGTTCTCAAGATGGAGACATGCTTCACAAGTTTATCTTTTTCCTAATATTGGGGCATAATTATTGCACTTCATGCACTGCAATCATTTTATAAGTACACTGACAGTCTCTGAAGTATCTTTAATATCCTTATCAGATCACATCTCAAGAGAGGAAATGGTCCTTTTGGTGGCACTGATATAATGTAGCTGCTCTTGCTCTGAGAGAAATGTAGACAATGAAAAAATAATAAAAAATGGCAAAAAATGAAAGAAAGAAAAAGTTCAGGTAACATAAAATATATTAAATAAGCCACATCAAGACCAGACTAAAGGTACAAAGTAGCTAGTAGTGTTCAAATGAATGTGTAAATTATGTATAAATCTGTGACACTACAAGTAATAGTGTGGATGTCCCTCATTGTACTAAGGGCAAGGTATGAATGAAATGTGACTTGTGTAGAATGCAAGTTAAAATTTTATGTGTTTTAAGTGGCATCCAATTAAAATGTCATGGTCATGAGTTTTGAAAAGAACTGAAGTTACAGTGTCAATGCTGCTGTATCTGTCAGAGCAATGCTGCTGTCTTTTAAAATGTCTCCCTTTTCCCCTTAGTAATGATTAAACGTGAATGTATACCTCAGCATGTCTTGACTGTGAGATGGTTCTCTTGCTTTCTTTTGGGTATAAATGTATGATGTGTATGTGTGCCAGTATGAATGAGATTATAGTGAGGGGATTCTCCCTGCATTTTGAAATAACATCTAAGTTAAGAAATGTGCATAGATAATTGAACAGGAAATATAATGTCAAAGTGCCAAAAGTGTTATTCAAAATTGTCAAATGAGGAGTACAATTATAAAACAAAACATAATATGAACAATCAATGTTCTGTTTTCCAGGGCACATCCATGTTATATAAGTTTAAAACAGATACAAGTGTGTCTTGCCACTGTTTCAAAAATGTCATGTCACCGATATGAGTATGACTTCCCTCTGATTGTTTTAAATCTATACTTAAAGTTTTGGTATAACCAACAAGCTATATACCAAAAGATTGTTGCAACATGTAAAACAATCATGCCTGTTGGTTATGATGATTTATATTTTTATGTAATATTTAGAGTTTTGCTGTAGTCTTGTTCTGCATAACAATAATGTTACAAAGACATACATCTGGAGCATTTCTCCCCGGGCCTCCACTTAAAATTGGTTATGTTTCAAGTTGGACTTTCCCGGTAAACAAATGTTAAATA
Source organism: Protopterus annectens (assembly GCF_019279795.1). Taxonomy (NCBI): domain Eukaryota; kingdom Metazoa; phylum Chordata; order Ceratodontiformes; family Protopteridae; genus Protopterus; species Protopterus annectens. Next base: position 1,138,048,968 of record NC_056726.1, on the reverse strand, counting down.
AAATAAATAAATATATATATTCTTATTTGTAAAAGTTAGTATGTATGCCAAGAGAAGAGCAATAAAACAGAAATTACTATTTTGGTTTTCTGATGTTTTCAGTATATGTTCACTATTCTATGTAAAAATCTAAGACAGACTATGTTGGCAGAACTGCTTCATAAAGTTATACACATTGCCATCACTTTAGTAGGTAAAAACAAGCAATCAAGGAAAAAATAGCAATATTTGAAAATTTCTGACAGTATCTTATTAAAATATGCATGTGGTTAACTACAGGCTATTTTATAACAGTACAATGAAAGACAAAAGACTACTGTTTATGGTCAGCATCAGGATAATGTAAACAATTAAATTAGCAGATGTTTATGCTAAGCAAAACTTCCCAAAGTCAATAAAAGCTTCACAAAAGCCAAAAATGAATGTTTATAAATCACGATGAAGTATTTCAAAATGTTCAGTAAATCTAACCTACTTTTCTGTTCATCATGCAATGGACATTAGTATTCTCTGTTCCTTATGTATTGGCAATAAGCTTAGACAGAGAACTTTAGCCCTGACTGCAGTGATGGACAGAGTATAACAGGCAGTGTCATTCCACACAGTTTGTATGTAATATTGTTTGCAATTAATGTTTATAATATGCCTCTCAACTGTCCCTGCTTTTAACTCATATTTTTGATCTCCCTTGGATGGATTTATTTTTTACATTTATTTATTCATATATCAAATATATCATATCTTAGTACTAGGCTAACTGCTCTTGTGGACCATTTTAAACCTAGGCAATTACCACATGTGAAAATCAAACCCTGCACCTTGTGCCTGTAAGGTAAACACCTTAACTATGACTCCAACCTCCCACCCTATTTATTTATTGATGTATTGATTAATTGATTAATTGATTGATTGATTTCTGGTAAATCACTAAGAAGTGCAGCCAGCCATCGATGTGTTCATTGGAGTTTCATGTTTCTGGTTGTTCAGACAGTGCATGTTAATGCAAAACCTGTTATTCTGGTGACTTCTTTAAATTATGTTATTCTGCTTTTTTTTTTTTTTTAATTAATTAAACTATTTAAATCATGTTCCTGGTTTTGGGCCTTTACTTCCCTATTGTTTTTGATTTTGTCCAAAATTCTTGAGCAAAGAGGTTGAGAGGTATTACTAATAGTAAAAGTATAGATATGCCACTAGAGTTCAGTAATAAATTATTACACTTCATTGTTATGCATTTTTGTTTTACTTTCCTGTTATTGCAAAACATGTTTTTGAATGCCATAGTTATCAAAACCTATAAACATTTACATAAAATAAGCACATTTCAGTACATAAAAAGAGATACAATACCTAAATGCTGCACAGACTAAAATCAAGCTATTATCAAGAGACATTGTAATAGACTGACAATACAGTCTATGAGATATACTAAAAGGCACTTACTTAAGTAAAGTATTAATTTCACTAAACAGTTGTTCCAAGTGGCTGTGGAGAGTTCGTAAAGGAATTTCTCAAAAGTAAAGGAAGCAAAATGGGTTTTAATTAATGTAATAGTCTCATTTCTGAGAATGTAAAAAAGTAATTAACTTTTTATTTTGTTTGCAAGGGAGGACAAAACTTTGTAGATTAAAAGTAAAAGTATTTAATAAAAAGCTTACATCTGTTAAAATAAGTAGTCATTTTTGTACTTTAAATAGTAATACAGTAGTGTTCATAGGGGAATAAAAAGTTGACTGTTTTCAGTGGTTAAAATTACGGTTCTACTATACTATATAATGTCTACTTCCTGAAAGTCAACGATTCAACAGAATGGAAAAAATGCTCAAGAACCAGAATGGGAAAAAATTCCCTTTTCTTGCTCTTTGCAGGGGTACAAGACCACACATCCCCTGAATTTATATATACCAACTGAGAGGTCACACTAACTTGAGAAGGGAGAAATCTCCCTAAAAGGTGAATCATTGCCGGTGCATAATTAGAAATTGCACAGACAATCAGGGCGATTCAATAAACAGTACATGATCATTTCTCATGGTGTGTGCATTACAGCATGACCCACACATGTTAGCAGGACATTTTAGATTCAGTAAGCACTGTGTAAAGCTGCACACCCCATGCAAAGAAGGTAAACACCTTGGCATACTAATTAATGCATAAACAGCTGAATTGCATGCTAATCAACCAATCCTACATGGTAGAGGTATTCAACAAGCTATAACGCAACCATGTAGACTCTGTGCTGGTTTTTCCTGTGAATTCCAAAACATTTGGAATACAGCCACAGAAAAAAGTCTACAAAGAAAGAATGTTAGGGGCTGCTGCTGCTTTAATCCATTTGTATGTGCTACAGGCTGACACTAATGCTGCTGCTCCTGTTAATAGCCCTAGACAGAGGAGGAGAAGAGATTTCAGGCCACATGTAATTTATCACAACCTACATGATGTGGAAATGATAGATAGGGACACACTACAGAAACTCTGCAACCTCTGTCATCCTCAACTCAAAGCCAGACTACATTGAGAGGAACCCATCCCAGTGGAGACAAAGGTATGTGCTGCACTTAGAATCTTAGCTCAAAGTACCTTTCAGAAACAGACAGGAGACATGTGGGGTTGACACAAGCATCAGCATCCAGGATCCTCCACCACTTCCAGAATAATATGCTTCAACATGCCAGTAACCACATATATTTTCCCTGTAGCTCTGAAGAAAGGGCCAGACATATGCAAGAGATCTAAAAAGTAGCATACTACTCTGAAGTACTGGGTGCTATAGATTGCATACATATAGAACTTAAAGCACCACCAGTGGAACAGGGTAGGCTCTACATAAACTGAAAGGGCTTCCACTCTATCAACTGCCAAGTTTTGTGTAATGCAACCTCCCAACTGTACCAGATGTTTGCTAGCGGGGATACTCCACAGGGTCATTTACTGGGGGTGCAGGCTATGTACTGGAACTGTGGCTGATGACACCCATAAGAAATGCACACACACATACACACACACACACACACACACACACACACACACACACACACACACACACGCACACACACACACACACACACACACACACAAAAGAACACTATAATGGGGTGCATGCTCAAACCAGAAATATCACAGATTCTGTGTTTAGGCTGCTGAAGTCATGGTTCCACTTCCTAGATACATTTTGGGAAGCCCTGCAGTACACTCCACGGACATGTACAGAAATATTCACAGTATGTGCCATGCTACATAAAATCATCCTGAGGAAATAACTTCAGCGGGAACAGCAAGAGGAAGGGGCATACATCCCACCACCAATGCCAAGGTCAGTCACAGGCAGATGAGGAGACACAGGGGGAACCAACAGCTGCTGTGGGTATAGGAAAACATAGGTGTGCTCAGTATGCCCTTGTATTGACTAATAGACAACACATAGCACACTCACTCACCACTTAGGGGCCTAAAACCTTCCTCCTTCACACATGTATAGAATAATATTGATGCCTGGTAACTCACACAACCTTTATGTCCCCATATATTAGTTGTTTACTGCTTGCATCAGACAGAGTCAGCCCTGAACTAAAACTGTTGCAACTGCTGGATGTACAAGGTAAGTGTTGAACCCGGAGTGTATTATGTAGTGGAATATCCCTGTATTTTAGTAATTGTCTGTGCCATAACTTTAACTCACCTTTGATGCCCTCAAAAGAACAGCCTGTCCTTATTTGTGCCATAACAGTAACTCAGCTTTGATTCCCCCACAAAAGATCAGGCAAATGACACATGAGCATTCCATTTTCACGTGTTGGCAATCATGCATACCTGTGAAATGACATAACAAACATGCAATTGTCATTAGTACACTTGCAACTAATGCATACAGTAAAAGTGTAAAAGCCTTTGCTTCAGATTTTTCTGAAACACATTCCTGCGCATGCAGTATGTAGCTGACAAAATGCAAGCATACCTTCTGAAGTTCAGTAATCCTCTGTTCAGATATATCCCAAAGTAATAGCTTATGTGCAGTCTTCCCAACATAAACAAGTCTCTTCACCATCAGTTTGCCTAGCTACACTGTCGCCTTTCTATATGGTATAGATTCAGGGCTGTTAGCACAGTGAATATGCAAATGAGGTGTGAACGCAATAAAACTGTTGATTCCCATATACTGAGATTCATGTAGGAGATATAAACATAATGCAGGCACTCCCTCAGTATTTGTTGTAAATGGATTGCAACTGTGAATGATTACTGGTAGGGAGAAGGAAAACATAACAGCACTATAGGCTGCCTTACTTCCAGTGGGTGTGTCAGGTTAGATCTACAATGTGTTAGATGTAAGGTTGGAAATGTAAGTAAGCAGCACACGATTCACAGGTTGTGTTCAGTAACATCCAACCTACACCTTTCATTTGTTGTTAACTGCATATGATATAATTTCCAGTTAATATCCTCATGCATTTTAAGGCCAGTGATAGAGAATGGCTTATACACTGCATGTCTCAGATTACTGGTCAGATAACTGAAGAATGACCAACAAGCATAGAAAGGTAAGACAGCACTGTATGTTTGCAAGCAATAATCATAACAGGTTGTGTGATCACTAAGTGCACTGCATCCAAAAAAATAATAAAAGGACAAATAGCAGTTGCATGGTTTGATGTCAGTGTAGATGCTGTTGCACTTTGCTGTGTGCAAAATGAGTTCTGGTCTTTGCTGTAAAGCTCTCTGTGTGGCAACGAAGGATAAGGCACTCATCCTGTGTTCTGAAGGGGTATTAGAGTAAAAGTTCAAATTCAGTTATATGTATACATATCTCATGTGAGCCCTCATTTTATTGTGTGAAGAAGCATCTGGAGTGTTTTTCCCCTGGCCACCACTAAAAATTGACTCGTTCCAAGTCAGACTTTCCTGATAAACAAATGTTAAATAAATAAATAAAAAAGGGCATGTCATACATTGGTTTTCCTCATTTCAACTACTTGCCTTTTTTTTCATTTTTTTTATTTTCTGTTTGTTTGTTTTTTTTTGGCCAGTACTTGCATGATGCAGTGCTTAGTACATACACAGAGACAGGAAAATTGCTGGTAGTTTTGGCTGTGCTTATTTCATTTGAACAAAGTGCCACAGTACACAAACTGGACAACTGGACCACCCAGGAAGCAGTCAGGATCCAGAAAGCCAAAAATAGAAACAGGAAACATTCAATGAATAAAAGTAATAAGGACATACACAAATGCAAAAAACAATACAAAAAATAAATAATATGAGTGAAAATCCAGCCACAGGCAGTAAATGACTGAAGACTGACACTAACACTTTATTTTGAACAACAGAGTACACAATAATGAGCACTTTCATCTCAGAAGTGAGACTTCATCAGATTAACAATTAATCTTAGATCAACAGACTAAAAATTAATGAGGTTAATCTGATGAAATCTCACTTCTGAGATGAAATCGCTCATTATTGTGTACTTTGTTGTTCAAAATAAAGTGTGTGTCAGTCTTTGGTCATGCACTGCCTGTGGTTGGATTTTCACACATATTTTTTAGTTTTGTATTGGTTTTTACATTCAGTAACTGTTATTGGGCATCAAGCAAATATGTTAAGTGATGTTGTACAACAGTTAATAGTCAAACCTTAAGAATGATTAGTAAAATAGGGAATGCCATGTAGCTAGTCCTGTGGCAGCAGGTGTAAGTGTAGGCCTTGAGTACAGATGGTCCTGGATTCTAGTAAAAGGTGTGCAACCTTTTTTTTCATTGTTGTGATACTGTACTTAAAGATAGACAAACGTTATTTGAACCTTCTTATGGCAACAGGTGTAAGTATAGGACTAGAATTCACATGGTCCTGAGTTTGAATACAGTCTATTCCATAGATTTTTGTTGTTGTTCCACTTCCCATGATTTTCACACTCTCTCGTATAGCACTTGAGATAGTGGAGATTATATCAATTATATGTATGAGGGCAGAGGCAATAGTATTGTGTCACTTATTTATTTATCTATATATTATCACATTTATTATCAGATGCATGACTGTGGGTATACTGTGTACTATAGTCCTGTAAGTATAATTCTGCTATCTGGACTGGCATGGCCTTCACATCTGCCTAAGACACATACACAACTACTTGTACATTCAATAACTTTGGAATTTTAATTGCAATTATATAATACCTCACTGCTGCTCTTCACTTAGTATCTCACAACTGTGCTGCTCAGGGGTGCCCGCTGCCAAGCGACACATTTTGTGTGATGCTAAGCAGAGTGCAACAGTTTCAAACAGTGTACCCACTCCAGTAAATGCAATAAATGGAACTAATGTGAACCCATCAGTCTCCATTGCTCTTGATCCATGTTAGACATGGCAGGCATTTATGGGGAAGGTGCCAAATTTAGGGCACAAACGTGGGGTGTCTAGGAGTCCAGGATATTCAATGGACTCCGAGTTAAGAACCACAGAAAGAAGGTTTCTGCAGAGAGACTATTCTGGCTCCCAGTACAAGTCTGAATCTTGGGATAGTTTAGCCCTGGCTGTATCCAGTGCTTTAGATATCCCGTGCACTGCTGACCAATGTAGGCATCATTTCAATGACCTACAGAGAAGGAAGAGGGATACCCTTTTCCCTTGGACTGAGTAATTTAGGACTGGGGACATCCCACACCTGTGTAAGTATCAACGACAGAGAGTACTTGTAAGATTTAGAAAACTGAATATAGGCAAGACTGGCATTCATAATGGTCTTCTGTTCTCTTATTTTCCACAGCCACCAGTGATCAGGACTGCAGTGTCTGAACCCATGGGTTTAGACTGATGAGGATTATGGAAGCATGTGGTATGTATGCAGCAGAACTGTGTTATTTTATTGTAAAAAAATATTTTTTATTTTTATTTTATTTTATTTTTAATTTTTATTATGTTTTGTCAAAATGTGTCCATGTCATCTATGTGTGCCACATCAATAAATACTCCATAGTACTGTGGGGTAGGTCTGCTGCACAGGATCTGCCTTATCTCTCTCCACAGCTCCAGCACCAATGCCCAGCACTTCTGCAAGCCAACCTAGCAGTGTGAATGATTTTGCCCTTATTCATTGCTTTGGTGACCTTCTCAAAGACATCCACCAGGTTAACTAGTCATGATCTGCCTCTGCTGCCCCTGCACAACCTGCCCCCTCAGATAGTCCTGCCCCAGAGGCTGGTCCAGTGGTACCCTCTGGGAGAAGTGGCAGAGGTGGTGATGTTATCACCTGCACCGAGTTGCCAGAGAAGGTGCATAGGGCCATGATCTGCAATGTTGGTGCATGCCTATGCCAGCTGTAAAGCCTGCTCTTCCACATTTTGCATAGTACTAGGAGGAGGAGCAGAATGAGTAGTCAAGCACTGCAGCCAGTGTTGAAGTGAGGTGACAGTGATAGATTATAGGTTCATAGATTAGTACTAAGCTAACTGCCCTTGCGAGCCATTTTAAGCCTAGCCAATTATCCCTTGTGAGACTCAAACCCTGCACCTTGTGTTTGTAAGGCAAACATCTTAACCATTCGGCCACCCTCCTAATCCATGACACGTCCAGTAGGTGAGGACTCAGTTCTTACTGTAACCCAGCTTGATGACCATGGGTTTGGGATGCCCCCCAACCTTTTGTGTCCATCACTATCCCTGTCTCTTGTCTTGTTTGTGTTGTCTGTCTGCAATTGCTTCCTCACCTAACCAACTTACTTGACACAAACATACCTACGTCCCATCTCGCAACATTCATCTCTCTCTGAAATAAAAAAATAAATAGGCAATTGTCCCTCCCAAAAAAAAATTGACACATACATAGCTCTCCATTTCACTCATGTATCTTCTTGACAGATATGATTTGGTCCAATTGGCTATACAAAATGATTGTGTTGTGGTCACCCCTCTCTCTGGAGGTGACAGCCCAAATTCCATTAATATTTTCCACATATTTTCAGTTTACACTGTTAAAGAAATGAATAGCAATGTTTCTTTCCTACCTCTCTCTTGCACATTCTTAGGTTCATAGGTTCATAGGTTGGTACTAGGCTATCGGCGCTAGGCCCTATACAAGCCTAGCCATAACAATTCCCTGGATATTTCTTCACACAATATTTACTTCCATGGATCCCTGTCTGGCAGGGTGACTGACATGATCCCCGGGGTGAATTTCCTATCTCCCATCTAATCGTCAAGGTTCCTTTTGAAGAGCGCCAAGGAGGCGCTCTGCTTGACATGTCTCTGGGTCAGGAACCTATCCATCCAGCATGTTTTGTTCATTGTAATGACAAGGTTTAGATCCCTGGAGCATGTGGCTCTCAGAGATTGGGATTTCTTTAAGTGGAGCATGTCCAAAAGCTCAGGGTTTGACATGGCCTTGTATGTTAAGCAGAGATCACCTCTGAGTAGACGATATGCCACAGAGTATAGCTGGAGTTTTTTTAGACGGTCAGTATAGGGCATCTGCTTTAGGCCTGTGATTCTTTTAGTGAGGTATTTCTGCAGCCTTTCCAGCTGTTGCAGATGTCTTGTGAGGTACATACCAAACAGGGTGTTGTACTCTATAATGGGTCTAATGAGGGATGAGTACAGTGGGACAATGACCTCCTTTTTTATGGATGAAAAGCCCTTAGTGATGAGGTGTGCCACATAGAAGGATTTCCTGACTGTTGTGGTGATGTGGTTATCGAAGGTGAGACCACTGTCCACCTGTGTCCCTAAGTCTCTCATCATGTTTTTTTTCCATAGGGGATAACTATACATTTCTTGGCATTAATCTTGAGCCCATGGCTCTGGCACAAAGCATCAGTTTCTGTAAGGCCTTTTTGTAGAATATCCACATCATTTGGGGATTCAGTAATGGCTCCCAGTTTGCAGTCATCTGCAAACTTTGTTAGCCAGAGTCCCTTAGTGTTGGCCTGTACTTCAGAGAAGTAGATGCCAAACAAGAGTTGTCCCAGGACTGAACCCTGAGCTACTCCACTTGTCACTTGTCTGGATTTGGAGTCTGCTACTTTTACAGTCTGGGTTCTGTCAGTAAGCCAGTTGGCAACCCATCGCGTAATGTAGGGTTTTATGCCCAGCTTAGTAAGTTTATCTATGATTCCAGAGTGGGGGATGGTGTTGAAGGCCTTGGCAAGGTCCAGATAGGCTGTGTGGACTGCCTTACCCTCGTCACAGCTCTGGAGACTGATTTGAAGAAGTCAATCAGGTTCAGAAGACAAGATCGGCCCTTCATGAACCCAGACTGGGTGGGGTCCAGTGTTTGAAGGTTGCCAATATCTTTGTTTATAAGTTCCATGATAATGCTTTCTATGCCCTTGCTGATCAGGCTTGTCAGACTGATGGGATGGTAGTTCCCGGGATCCAAGGTGGATCCCCCTTATGGAGTGAGATAACTGTAGCTGTGCGCCACTCAGTGGGGACAAAGCCTGAGGTGAGGCTATGATTAAACATGACAGTTTATTTTGTAGTTCATGTAGTACACAGCCCAAGATGTCATCTGGTCCCATGGATGCTGTATTCTTAGCTTTGGAGAGTGCGGTTTCTACCTGTGTGGCTGTGATTACTGGATTTTGGCAATCTTTAGGTATTGAGATGGGCCCTTAGGGGGTAAATCGATCTGCCCGGATATTGGCAAGATCCTTGTGATCAGTATATTTAATGCCATTCTGTTGTAGCTCAGAGCATATCTGAGCATTGCCATTTAGATTCTTGACATAACTATAGAATGCCTAGTGGTTGTCTTTGGACTTTTTGACATTTTTATTTTTGTAACTAGCTTTGGAGGATTTTATGAGGGATCTCAGCTTCTTACTGAGGCTGGTAAGGGAGTTTTTTGAATCTTGGGATTTTCCTCTTTTCTGCAACAGTTACTTTCTTCCATTGTATAGTTTCTTTATGTCTGGGGACCACCAGATTGGCTTCCTTTTTTGGAGGAGAGCACCTTGGTCCTGTTTGGGATGGCATGATTCATGCACGAGTGGATGTGCTCATACAGTGCCTTAGTGTAGGATTTAGCAGTCGAAGTTTCAGCTCCCATCTGCATGGGTGTCATGAAGTTTGTCACTTCTGAATTGAGTAGCATGAAGTTGGCTTTGGAGAAGTTTTTTATGGACGTTTCCTTACTAGGGGGTGGTGGTGGGATGTGGATGTCAAGGGTGATTTTAAACCATGTCTCAGTTACTGCACAGATATTGATGTTCTCCATTTTTAGGGGTGCCTTGAGAGAGTGCATTTTGAGGTTTAGAGATCTAGCATTGAGTAGCATTACCTTCAGATTTTGCATGCTTGTATCTGTTATAGTGGTGGTTTTGTCCTTTGAACCTTGCCTAAAAAAGGCACTATAGGGGTGGTGAGTGCTTTAGCCAGTAATCTGAATCCCAGGAGTGACAGGGGCAAACCATCTCTGGCAAAGCGTCGTGGTTGTCAATCATGTTGTCCCAGGCAGACAGATACTGGATCCCCTTTGAATGACACCAGAAGCTTAGCCAATTGTTGAAGTCTATCATTTTGTCTTTATACTGTGGTATCATCCTGGGCGAAGGCAGGATGCTACTCAGGGCTAGGGTCATACCTGCCTGGGCCACATGATCTGAGAGCTCTTCCATGTCTCTTTTCATGTAGTCCAGGGAGGTATGTCTCAAGTCATTCACTCCAACATGGACAATGACAGAGTCGTATTTGTACTTTTTGTTAAGTGACTTGAGTGTGTGCGATATGTCGTGGATCCTGGCACCCGACAGGCAGCTGACTATAATTTTCTCCTTGTTCAGCCTAGTGAGTGGGACATCAGTGTGCCTGACTAAACTTTTGGGTACATTGTTTTGTGTTAGAGGCTGTTGTTGGGTAGCACACTGGTGTTGTGAGCTATGTGTCACTTAGGTTGTGACTGGTGTTTGTTTGCATTTCAACTTCAGAGGTCCTTGTTGCTTGGGCAGGTTAATGTTAAGGGCCTCCGCATATGTGGGTTTAGTGTTGCTATGTGTGGTGTTGATGGTGTGGGTTTTGAAGGGCTATGTGTTGCTTGAGGTGTAGTGCAGGTGTTAACCTTCTTCTCTTGACTGTCTAGCACAATCTTGGCTGGAGAGAGCCTTGCTTCCAGTTTGGCTATGTAAGTGCATCTCTCACAGGTTGTTGTGTTGGGTGGTAGGAGGAGAGGGTTGTCTGTGTACATGAGGCAGTTGCTGCATTGCCCCAGTATGCCCAGATTCACCAGGTGGACAGGAGAAATCACCAGAATCTGACCCTTGGACATGCCTGTTTAGGTGCTTTTTTGTAAAGTACAAGAGCTGTTTTCCCTTACCTTTGCAAAGTACTTTGCAATTATAGGCTGCTTAGTGCCTACGATTAATTTCTCCTTATTAACAAAAAGAGCTGAGTGCTTGTAACAGTTTAAGGCTTCCTAGTGCTTTCCAACAGGATCTAGAGCAAGTGCTAGTCGCAAGGGTTCAGATTTTAGTTACTACTGGGAAACCAGCTAGTTCTAAGGGAGAATTTGTAGAGCAGACTTTCTGGCACCTGGAATAGTTTAACCGTAGCCCGGCGGTGCTGCACGATGCAAAAAATGTGCAAACACATGCATTTTTAAGCCAAAAAGTTGAAAGGGATAGAAATCAGCCCAAAATTTTTAAAATTACAATTTCAGAGCTGGAAACCACTCCTCTAGTGTCAGACAGGCAGTACAATGCTCACCACTCCCACTGGTAAGCAGTAGGTCTTCCCTCTACCACAGCAAGGTCTGGATAGCTCTGAACACAGAAAATTAAGTCCTGAAACCAGCAAAGCCTGGAATCTGGACTATACTAGCTAGGAAAGGCGGGAAACGAGCAAACAAGATAGTTTTTTTTTTATTTTTTGGTTAAAACAGGCTAAACAATGCAATAATACGCTAAATAAACACAGAAAAGGCTAACACAATTGAGTGTGTAGCCCTAAACAGTAAATACAATTAAAACTCTACAAAATTAGCAATTTAAAACTTTTTAAATGAAGCAAGGCAAGTGCAAAACTGAAAAACGATTTAAAAGGCAGCAATACAATAGAATAAGTACCTAGTCTACATATACAGAAAAGTCTATATATACAGAAAAGCAGCTAAAACACACTAAAACAATGCAGATGCAGTGCAACCTAGAGCACTTGAGTTGTAGCAATATTAATGCAAACACAGTTTTAATAAATGCACTAAAATATATTTCCAAAATGTTTGAGAAGCACAGTCAGAACACAAGGATATTCAGACAATTTTTTTTTTTTATTTATTTATTTATTTTTTTTTTGAAAGGGAGAAAGGAGGAACAGAAGGAAATTCTCTCTGCATTAGGTAGAATGAGAGTGTCCAAGATCAAATTTAGAGTAGGGGCAGACAACTGCAAGGCCAGAAGGTATAAAGACAAGATGGCAATAGGGAGGGTGGGTGAGAGAAAACACTACAGAAATGTTTATCACAAGTGATCCAATAGCTATAAAATACAGTACAAGTATGCAGTATACAATAAAATTCCTATAAATATCTAAAATAAGCAATAACTACTACAAATAAGCAAAACAAATTGTCCTGCTTTCCCTTTTTGCTTCCCACTGCTTGCTCCCCATTTCATCATTTTCCTGTCTACCCCATTTTAACACCTTTAATCTGGTCAAAAAATAATCTCACACAACACACATAAGTTGTAGAAAAGGCAATGGATCCCTTCACTTTTTGAGCTCCATATTTGCATGGAGGTGTGCGAAGTGCAGCAAAGGTGAGTGGTGGCAAACAGTTGCAATTACACCTTGGATTGCAACACCACTGCACTACACCAACACACAGCAACACAACTCAAATAAACAATTCATGTCATAGTGCTATAACTCTGTAATGAAAAGTATTTAACAGTATTCAGTACACCTGTATTCGAACCCAGTACCATCTGGCCCCAAAAACGAATGCATCAATGCATTAACATGTGCTGTCACAGAGTTAGTTAAGCAGCAGGTGCATTTCACAGACTCAATACTGCCAGACTCTACCAATGAGGCTTACATTTGTGCACTGCTTAGCTAAGTTCAAACATATGCATCTTATATGCTCACATGCGATTTATTGCATATATCCATTATGTGGATATATGGACCCTATCAGATGATCAGCCATCTGAATTGCCAAACTTTATATGACCGAGACCATATAACCAACAATCTTTTTTTTTTGCTTTTTTGCAGGAGGGAAAGCCCCCCTGCACTCCCCTACACCCTCTGGAAATTAAATATACCAACTCTGAGATTGCACTACATTGAGGAAAATGGCAAATTTCCCATGCCACAATGTACAGTGATCTCCATTCATACTGTTCGACCATCCAAAATGTCAGTTATACGATCTTGCCATATGACTGACATTCGGCAATTTGAAAGGACAATCATCTATCTATCTAACTGTGTATATATATATATATATATATATATATATATATATATATATATATATATATATATATGGGTCTACTTCTAATGACCGAAACGCCGATTCGCCGACAGGGAAATAACCGACGCCAGAAAACCGACAACACACAAACCCGACAACGCGAAACACCGAACACCATAACACCGACACACTACACGTAAACAACACAGTACACTACAACACATATCCACTAGCCCTAACCCAAACCCTAACCCTAAGGTCCGACACTACCGCACACTCTCCCTACCTGCACCCTAACCCTAACTCACTTACACACCCCAAACCCCAAGCTCCGACACTACGACACTCTCCCTACCTGCACCCTAACCCTAACTCACTTACACACCCCAAACCCCAAGCTCCGACACTACCGACACTCCCTACCTGCACCCTAACCCTAACTCACTTACACACCCGAACCCCAAACTCCGACACTACCGCACACTCACCTATCACACACCCTAACCCTACATCCCTGAGTATTGCACACTTACCTGTCCGCTCCCTACTCCTAAATCCCTCACTATCGCATACTTACCAGGTCGCGCTTACACATTCCCCTTGTCGGTTTTCCGTCTGTCGGGATTCGAGCGTGTCGGTCAACTGCGTTGTCGGTAGTTTCGTGTCGGTTATTTCCC